>NC_142025.1:110040045-110252545 GCF_049901735.1 Notechis scutatus | reverse complement strand
CCTTGGGAACTCTAAGGCAGTGTGTTTCAACCCGGGCAACTTTTAAGTTATGGGGACCCCATAACAAAAACAATACCTGTTGGATTGTGCGAGGTCAAAGCATTCTACGCTGGTGGGGTTTCTGCCCAATTTTTGGAAGAGAGCGGTATAAAAATCCAGGTCCCAGGAATCAAAAGCCAGACCTATGGAAACAGAAACAGAGAGGTTGGCTCATTGGTATCGCTTAATTTCTAACACAACCCTTCCTGCATTAAAACAATGAATGAACGGGTGTAAAAAGGTATGAGAAGGAATCACTTTGTCATTTGAAGGGGTGGGGATGTCCTTGTGCAGGGGTCTCAAAACGTGGCAACTTTAAGGCTTGTGGGCTTCAACTCACAAAATTCCCCAGCCACAAATTTCTCCTAATTTCTAGTTGCTTCTCTCCTTGATTAGTTTCTATCCATTGCTTCTTGTCAAGTGCTTTGGAGAATAGCTTGATTCCCTCTTTTTTGGGGCAACCCCTGAGATATTGGAACCCTGCTCTCATGTCCTTCTTTTCATTGAACTAGATATGCCCAGTTCCAGCAACCATTCTTCATACGTTTTAGTCTCCAGGGGTGGGCTTCAAAATGTTTAGCAACAGGTTCTCTGCCCGGTTGCTGGGTGAGCGTGGCCATGGTGGGCGTGGCCTAGTTGGCCTCCTGCACCATGGCGAGGGGGCGTTTTTGCCTTCCTCAGTCTCCAGAGGCTTCTTGAGCCTCTGGGAGGGCGAAAACGGCCTCTCTGGGCTCTGGAGGCTCTTTGGAAGCTGGAAATGGGCTTCCCGAACTTCTTCTATTTTTTTGCCCTCCCTGAGCCTCCATGTGTGCCTTGCACTGACCTGCATCTAAAACAGGTTGCATGGGGACTCCTGGGAGGGGCAGGGCGGGTGGGGACAGCTAGGAGTGGGATTTGGGGGTTCTCCAAACTGCACAGAATCTTAGCGAAGGGGTTCTCCCAAATCCCTGCAAACCCCCAGCAGCCCGCCCCTGGATTGCTCTCATGTCTCCCCTAGTCCTTCTTTTCATTAAACAAGACATACCCAGTTCCAGCAACCATTCATTGTATGTTTTAGCCTCCAATCCCCTATTCATCTTTGTTGCTCTTCTCTCTGCACTCTAGTTTCTAGTCTCTCAAAATCTTCTTTATAATGTAGTGACCAAAACCGGACAACAAGCTACTACAAACTCAGTGTGCTGTCTCCTTCTTAAATAGTTGCCCCATTCTCTTTACCCTCCCCTGCTCATACCAAGCTGGTTGTTGGCCTTCACGAGCGCCAGTCTTCCTTCTCCGAGAATATCAACGTGGAACACCGCTTCGGGACGGGTTGCTACCGCAAAACTCTGGATGGGTTTGGGATAGGTCTGTTCCGTCATCCGGTCGTAGAGTGAAGCTACTAGTTGGGTCTCCTGAGATGAGGTTGGCAGTTGGTCACACTGGAAAAACAAAATCAACCTTTGGATTCTAAATTCAAGAGGGGTTTTATGTACCTGGTGAGGAAAATTTTGGATATCAAAGAGAGCAGATTCAGGAGTATCCTCTGAAATAGTTAAACTGGTCTAGGAAATTCTCAATCATCCAGGTCATAATTGTCCCAAAGGTGCTTTTTCAGGAGGCAACTGGACTTCCTAGTGTTTTTCTTTGAAGACATTTCACTTCTCATCCAAGAAGCTTCTTCAGCTCTGACTGGATGGTGGGGAATGGAAGGATTTATATTCCTTGCAGACAGCTGGTTGTTTGTCTCCTTTTTATAGAGTCATTAAGGCCACCTGGGGGTTATTTGTGTCCTCAGATTCACCTGAGTAGTGCAAATGGTTCCTGTAGTCTGCATTTTTTTTTCTTGAAATCTGTTCATATTCTCATACCATTCGAAGGGAGCCTATCCCAAAGTGCATGGCTAAATGTCTATGGAGATTCTCAGTCATTCAGGCCATGGTTGCCCCAAAGGTGCTTTCCCAGGAGGCAACTGGACTTTCTCTTTTTTTTTGAAGATATTTTGCTTCTCATCCAAGAAGCTTCTTCAGCTCTGACTGGATGCTTGCTTTAGCTACACAATTTGGGATGAACACCCTTCAAACAGTGTGGGAGTATGAATGGATTTCCAGAAAAATTGCAGACTACAGGAACAATTGGCTCCACTCAGGTGATCCTGAGGACATAGATAAACCTCCTGGTGGCCTCAATGACTTCTAAAAGGATGCAAATGACCAGCTGTCTGCAAGGAATATAAATCGTTCCATTCCCCACCATTCAGTCAGAGCTGAAGAAGCTTCTTGGATGAGAAGCAAAATGTCTTCAAAGATAAAATGAGAAAGTCCAGTTGCCTCCTGAAAAAAAGTACCTTTGGGAGAGAAACTGGTGTAGCAAATCTGTGGCAATGAATTCTATCAGGCGTTCCAAACACTTTGGAAACTGACTATCTAATCTTAAAGCCAAATCTATAATTCTCAGGGTTTGTCATTCTTAGTAGGTGTAATTTCAACAAAGGATTGTAGAATTTCCACACCTCCCAATGGGAGAATCCCCTTTGCTGGAAGTTTTATGGAAGTTGATCCTGTTGTGGCCCGCTGGCGGCTGGCAGAGTTGGCAGCAGAGTCAGACAGTAGTCAGGAGGTTGGGGAGGACCCCGGGCCATTCCTGGAGGCTGAGGAAGGCTCGGATGAGGGCTCTGCGTCAGAGGCAGAGATGGGGCCAGGGCAGGCTAGTAGTCATCAGCTACCTTCGGGCATAGGTGGATGATGAATGACCCCTCCCATCAGGATTAAAATAGGAGCAAAAGGACAGGGTTTTTTTGCAGGAAACAACTCACTCGTTTGTTGGTTCGCTCCAGCCTCGTGAAGATTTGTCTGTATAACCCAGCCCTTCCCTGTCAGCACTGAGTGTGGAACTATTTACCGGGCAGCATTCCAGGATTGATAAATGTCTGAGCTAATTAGTATACCTTCGCAAGACTGTTTGCCAAACCATTGGCTGACTGTGAATGAAATAAATTCACATTAATGTAATAAAAGAGGTTTTTGCCAGGGCTCAAAATTGACTTAGTGCTTTTTGGGGAGGCCTAGAAAAAGAACAGACCTAGAATCAACTGCATAAGTAACTGCAAATAAGTAACAATCCTTGACTTACAACCATTTGTTTAGTGACGGTTTGAAGTTACAACAGCATTAAAAAAATTAACTGTGAGCATTTTTCACACTTACAAACCATTGCAGCATCCCTGTGGTCGCATGATCAAAATTTGGATGCTTGGCAACTGGCATGTATTTATGGCGGTGGCAATGTCTCCAGGCCACGTGATCCCCTTTTGCAATAAGCAAAGTCAAACGGGGAAGCCAAGATTTACTTTAACAGCCGTGTGACTAACTTAACACCTGTGGTGATTCATTTAACAACTGTGGCAAGAAAGGTCATAACACAGAGCAAAAGTCACTTAAGAATTTGTCTTGCTTAGCCACAGAAATTTTGGACTTGATTGTGGTCGTACATTGGGGTCTACCTGTAATTAGGCATGGTATGAAAAATTTATTCAGCTATTCTTTGAGAATTTTCATCCCTGCAGGAGGGTGCAGAACAGTTTCCTCTGCACAGGATCATTCTTAGATGTGTGTATGGGAAGTGGAGGGGAAACAAGAATAGAAAAGCATACACCTACTTTGAAAAGGTAGCGTCGGGAACACTCAACTCGGTCGATGTTTTCCAACCCAGCTGCCAGGCACACGGAGACGGCATTGGTGGAATAGGCTGTAGAAAAATTCAACCTACAAGCACAAAGAATATGAAGATAAATATGGAGGAGGAGAAGAGGAGGAGGGAGGAGGAAGGAAGGAAGGAAGGAAGGAAGGAAGGAAGGAAGGAAGGAAGGAGAAGAAGGAGGAGAAGGAGGAGAAGGAGGAGGAGGAGGAGGAGGAGGAGGAGGAGGAGGAGGAGGAGGAGGAGGAGAAGAAGAAGAAGAAGAAGAAGAAGAAGAAGAAGAAGAAGAAGAAGAAGAAGAAGAAGAAGAAGAAGAAGAAGAAGAAGAAGAAGAAGAAGAAAGTTGTTTTGAAATTAAATCCAAATAGATTTGATCCATTCTCGCCACAGGTCCTTTAATAATGCCTGATTTCAAATCAGATCGAATCTGTCAATCCTAAAGGACATCAACCCTGACTGTTCTTTGGAAGGATAGATACCGAAGCTCAAATAATCAGAAGAGAAAAGATTCACTGGAAAAGACCCTGATTCTTGGGGAAGATGGAAGGCAAAAGGGAGAAGGGGATAGCAGAGAATGAGAAGGTTAGATATATCATTGACACAATTAACATCAATTTGGCCAAACTCTGGAAGACAGTGGAGAACAAGGGCACCTGGGCCATGGGCCATACTATGGGCCATGGTATCACAAAGAGTTGGACATAACTTAGTGACTGAACAACAATGCTTAAGCAACCACAGATGACAAAATCTCGAAACTCACAGTACTTCTCCCCAATCAGAATTGATTTAAAACAAAATGAACAATTCTGTTTTAGAGGACACTATTTATAATTGTTTATTTTATTTATTAGATTTTTATCCCAGTGTTACTTTATAAGTTACTCAAACTGGCAAACATACACCATGCTCTTTCCTCGGTGCTTCCCTGAGGAATACAACTTGCCCAAATCAAACATCACAGCAAAATTGAGTTCATTACAAACCATCAAATAAAGGCCGACCAGCAAATGGAAGTTTACTGGAAGTCCTGCTCTCATGTCTGAACGTGGTTACTCACATATTGGCATTCACACATTACAATATAGTTTGTTTGGTTTTGACTTATGCAAACACAGCCACAGTCTCTCCAGTCTGTATATCACTATTGATTTTTTTAATATAATGAATGAAGCCATCTAATTGTGACTTTTTTTTAACAAGCAGCAATTAAACAAACAATGGCTTTAGACAATGTGCATATCTATCTTTTGCCTTCCTCTTTGGGATTCATTGTTTTAAACTATGAACTGTAAAAAAAGCAAGCCTCGAGACTCCTTAAAAAGGGAATTTATTTCATTGGAAATAAGTAATACCATTTCCTCGTTTGTTATTTCTTTAGTGCAGCTTTGACTTCACCAGAAGACTTACCGTGGACCGATCTCTACCAGCAGATCAGACGGGCGTGGACTGAGAAACGATTTGGGTGCAATATCACCTTCTTCGAATGGACAGCCAAAAACCCACTGCAACATCTCCATCTCCTGGGTGCTTGGGAGAGTCTTTCCTGGTGACAAAACAGAGATGGAAAAAAAGGTAGCCAATTTTCCCATAACCGAACAGGGCTATATAACCCAGCAAGCCATCTCTTTGTAAGAGAGGGATGACCAAACTCTGAACCAAGCCTCTTCAAACTTGACAAGTTTAAGACTTGTAGACTTCAACTCCCAGAATTTTTTTTTTTTATTAAGGTTTTATTTGGGTTTTCACACACACAAAATACAAGTAAAACATCTTTTTTGAAAATAGCATGGTCCCGGGTTGAACTTCTTTATACAGACACAAACTCAATTTCATGCTCATTTTTGTGTTCTATTCCATATCTTATACTATTCTACATTTTCTATATAGTTTTTCCCCTCTTTTAATTTTCTCAATTTTATTTTGATTATCTCATCTCAATTCAAATCATTATATTTATACTTTTGTCTGTTCTGTTTCAATTTCATATTATCTTTTCTCATTAAACAAATTTTCTCCTGTAGTTACTAATTGGAGTATGACACCTTTATATCTTTTAATTACATCCATTCAACTCTTATTTAAACTTCAATATATACCTTAAGTTTATGACCTTCAATATAATACATAATACATAACTTCCAATCGAATTCTGCTTGGTACATTCTTATAATACACACTATATTCTTTTTTTTAAAAAAGGATTATAAATATATGTAATTATAAACCCTCATTCCATTCCAATTCAGTTCTATCATTAATAATAATTAAAGTCTTAACATCTTTAACATTTATTTTCAATTAAATATCATACTTCCTTAAAGACACATATAATCTCCATAATTAATTTTTCCCTTATTTCTCTTCACATATGTCTTGTAAATCATTAAATATTCATTTTGTTACATTTATTTATTGACAAGCATTCCACTAAGTTATGATAACTATTTTATCAAACATTTTAATCATACATTGTTTCATATTTCTGAAATTATTTCTATTTCTAATATAACAATACTATCATATGTACCTTTGCAGAATCCCTTTTTCCATTAGATTTTCACCCTTTATCTCTAAATAGGCCCTGTTTCTCTATATCTTGTTTCTGTCCTTTATAACTTCTTTTCCTTTCTTTCTTCCATCTCTTCTTCTCCCTCCCCCTTTTACCCCCTTGTCTCTCTACTTCTAATTCTCTCTTCTGCATTTCCCTCTTCTGTTGCTTTCTGATTTTATACTTATTTTTCACTCTATTCTTTTTTTGGGTTGTTTTTCCCAATCTTAAACTTTCCATTCTCTTTCCCCCCTTTCCTTTTTTCCCCCTACCTAAGATTACTTGTTCATTAAAGATGGCTTCTTCTTTGTCCCAATCTTCTTGTTCTGCAGGCATTTCTTGTTGTTTCTCATAGTTCCAAATCTCCATTTCTAAGAACTGAAATACGAAGCCAAAAGAACCTCTCCCTTCTTGTGCATCTTCTTCGTACTTTTTAAGTTCCATTTTCAGTTCTTCTAAAAGTGGAGCCATTTTAAACAGTTTTAAACAATCACCCGATTGATTTTAGTCATTCGAAACAATAACCAAGAATCCAGAGATCACCAAATAATCCAAATAGTCCCAAGCTGTTTCTTCTTATTTCTTTTTTCACTTTCTCTTCCTGGGGTTTTACTATTTTGTTGCGATGTTTCAGTTAAGATGTATCTTTTGGAAGTCTTGTTGAGATTTTGCTGTGAGTTCTTTTTAATTCCAGGCAATCTCCTCCCTTCCAGATCCTGCCCTTTTATTCTTTTTCTCTCCTTTCCTGTTTTAAAAAGCTTTTAATTATCCAGAAATCTTTATTATCCCTTTGACTTTTTATTTTCAGTGTTAAATGCCTATTAATGTCAAAGTGGATTTTTTTTCCAATTTCTTGCTTAAGTCGCTTAGCTGTCAGCATAGGAAGAGGAGAGAAAAAAAACCAAATCCTTCCCCTTTTCTCTCTCCTTCGCAGCTTAGAAATCTTCTTAGGGAACAATGTTATTGGTTTTTTTTTTAATAGTTTCAATTACAGGGTACCTTATTTGTTGCTTTTGCTGTTTGATCCGGTCAACCAAAACATTATCTTCTTATCTTCCTCCTGCACATTCTTTTCCAGTCGAGTTCTTCTTTGTGGTGGCCATTTCTGACCACCGCTACAACCGCCTTCAGGAAAGGGAGTAATGGCCACTGGGGAGGAGAGATGTGGCTCTCCTCAACTCTGCAGGCAGTCTCCCCCTTCTTCACCACCTCTATGGGGTGGCTTAGCCCCGAAACCATCTGGCTTGGGGCGCTCCAGTGGCAAGTATGGATCGAAACCACGCAGAGACGCGGTTTCGTTCTGTCGCCGAAGAAGCTCAAACTGGAGTCCGTCCAACTCCCAGAATTTCTTGAGCTAACATGACTGGAGGAGGAATTCTGGGAGTTAAAGCCCACAAGTCTTAAGGCTGTCAAGTTTCAAGACCCTGCTCAGAACCAACCCATTATCACTTAAATAGGAAGAAAACCAACATGCTGTGGATGCTTCCCTCACTTCTTCATTCCAAACCCTACATCAGAATTTATGGTGGGCAGGTTGGACTTCAACTCCCACAATTCCTTAGCCAGCCCTGCTAGTTGGAGAATTCTGGGAGTTGAAGTCCATACATCAGGGGTGTCAAACTCAAAGCCCTGCTTAGATCTGGGTGCTTAGATTTGGCCTTCCGGATCACCTTGGCAACAGTGAAGGACTGGCCCTGCGGTGCCTCTGCCAGCGAAAATGATGGCCTCCTACAGCCCTCTGCCAGCAAAAATCGAGCCCAGGGAGGCTGCGTGAAGCCCACCTGGGCTCTACTTTCAATCACAACGGCCTCTTGCAGCTCTCTGTCTGTGAAAACAGAGCCCGGGGAATCTGCGTGCGGCCCACCCTGGCTCCATTTTAAGCCCCAACAGCCTCCTGCAGCCCTCTGCCAGCGAAAATGGAGCCCCCACGAGCGCAGCCTCCCACAAGCTCCATTTTCACTAGCAGATGGCTGCAGGAGGCCATTGTGGGCAAAAATGGAGTCCCAATGAGTGACATCGAGCTGGCCATGCCCCCCCAGTCCTCCACCCACGAGGTCAAACACAACCCCGATGCAGCTCTCAGTGAAATCTAGTTTGACACCCCTGCTATACAACTTCAAACTAGCAAGGTTGAGCAACATGGATCTAGATCAAAGTTGATTCAATTCTCATACCCGTCCAGTTAACATTGAAGCACAGTTCTTTCTGGACCGCTTGGGTGCCATTGCCTAAAATAGTTTGGGCAGACTGTAGGAGATTGTTGAGGCCACTGTCAGCTTCGCTGGGCCGCTGGTAATAATGTAGAACCACCATGTTTATCCTGAGGGAATAGAATAGTCAGGCAATGAGTAAACAGTATACATACAAAATAGAATTTTAATATTGTCTGGTATTTAGAATTTTTTTATTCTTCATTGGCCAAGTGTGATTAGACACACAAGAAATTTGTCTTTGGTGCATAAGCTCTCAGTGTACATTAAAAATACATTCATCTATGGTGAACATGTGATAAAACAAAAAAAATTGTAATATGATCCATATTTTAATACAGAAAATTTTGAAAATTAAGATAAAAATGAAATCGGAACTTTTCCTTTTGGGCCTGATGGGGAAAAAATGGAACTTTGTTATTATATATGTTGACAGCAGCACGATTATTTTATGCACAAAAAATGGAAGGACACTTCAATTCCTACCATGGACAAATGGTTGCAGAAGTTGATGAGTTGGCTGAAATGGCAAAATTGATTACTTTGGTTAAAGAAAAGAACACATATATTTTTATTTCCACATGGAAACCACTTCTGAACTTCATGCTTGAAGTGGAAAAGAATTAAACTTTGATTTTGGGTTTTACTGAGTAGATTGATAGAATGTTCCAGAAATGGCTTGTTCATATTATTATGAAAAAGCAAAAAGTTCTGATTTGATGTTAATAACTTACTTTACTGAAACAGAGAAAGTCAAAAGTCAATGCTTCTTTTTCTTTTTTCTTATCCTTCCTCACTTCTCTTCCCTTTTTTCCTCCCCACTGCTTTTTCTAATTACTTTCGTATTTTGTATTTTACAATATTTTATAACTCACTAAAAATGTTAAACCGAAAAAAAAAAGAATTTCAATACAGGTAATCCTAGAATTATGACTGAGGTTGGGGCCAGAATTACAGTCATATGTTATCGAAATCGTTAAGCAGGTTATCACCTGACAATTTTGTGTCCTTTTTTCTGACAGTTGTTAAGTGAGCACATCAGACATTATGTGAATTATGTGGATTATGTTAAGCAAATCCGCTTTATCTAACGAGTTGGGCTTTTTCCCCTCAGAAACCAGAAGTAAACACAAGAAACTAAGAAAAAACATTGAAACCACGGCCATGTCACTTCAAAACACTACAAATGGCCATAAAGGTGAGTTGGTTGTCAAGGACCCAAAATTTTATGATTATGAGGTGCGTGCAGGCATGTGTGTGTGTGTGTGTGTGTGTGCTACAGCCATTGAAACTTCAAAATTGTGTTCTAAATATATTTGGCAGTGTCTCTTGTAACTGCAATCAGTCACAGTGACCTGTCATTAACTGGGGACTAACTGTACTGCTCACACAGGAAAAAAAGGAATTGGAAAAGAGGACCAATTCATGAAGAAACTCAAAAACATGAGATTGGGTGAGACATTTTAAGATTCTTTACTTTTCAGAAAAGACAATGAGGGAAGGAGACTTAATGAAGATTATACCGGTAATCTTCAACTTACAACCACAGTTGAGCCCCAAATTTCTGTTGCTAAGCAAAACAGTTATTAAGTGAGTTTTATCCATTTTATTACCTTTTTGGGCGCAGTTGTTAAGTAAATCACAGCAGTTGTTCAGATAGTAACCCAGCTGTTAAGTGAAATCTGGCTTCCCCCATTTATATTGCTTGTCAGAAGGTCACAAAAGGAGATCACGTGACCTTAGGATACTGAAACCGTCATAAACATGAATCGGTTGTCAAAGCGTCTGAATTTTGGTCACGAAGTGCTGCAAAGATTGTAAGTGTGGAAAAACTGTCATAAATCCCTTTTTCAGGGCTGTTGTAATTTAGAACGGTCACTAAACAAAGGGTTAAAAGTCAAGAACTATCTGTGCAGTTAGGGATGGCACAAGAAAATTTAAGCGTATTTTCTTCCTTTATTGCAAAGCGTGAAGACCAAAGGCTATATCTAATCAAAGCGAAGGAAAGGCTGTTTCTTCAGACAAGCATAATTAATTAGGAAAATTCACTCCCGGAAGTCCAGCTAATAACTTGGATATCTTGAAAGCATGACCGGGTAAATTCATAAAGAGCAGATATATTGAAGCGATATTGGCACTGAAGAAAAATGACTCGGGATCGGTTCTTGCATTTATGACTGTCACAAGATCCCCCTCAAAATTTAGATAGTTGGCAATCCGCATGTATTCTGACTCTCGGTACCCAGGATGTTGCTGACGTGATCTGAATCATGGTTGTAGCATCTTGGAGTCACATGATTCCGAATTGCAAATGGTATCTGACAAGCAAAGTCAATGAGGGATTCCAGATTCGCTTAACGGCCATGTGATTCACTTAACGACATTTGTAAAACGGTCGTAAAATGAGCTCCAGTCACTTAATGACTGCATCAGTCAGCGAGGGACATTCTGGTCCCAACGGTGGTCGTTAAGTCGAGGATGCAAATTTTAATTTTTTAAGAATCTGCTAGGCCTAGTCGTCAATCTATGGAAAACACTGAGCTTATGATAAGGTGGGCAAAATACTGCATTTTATTTCAGAGGTCACCTAGGGATGTGTGGCAATAGCTGCGTATGAACGCAAACATGGTACTAGCAGGCATAGGTCTTACTCCAGAGAGCTGCTGATTGATCTAAAAGACCTCAGAGCAAATATCCAACGCCGGACGAGCCAAAGGGTTGTTGGCCTTCAGATTGTTCACAATTCTTGCTTCACTCAAAGCTGCAGAGCAACCTTCATTACTTAGTCTACCAATTGCACAAAAACGACAACAATTGCATATCACAGGGCAAGGGTCTATCTTTCACCTGGTAAGGTTTTTTTTTTTCAAAAGTGGTTTGGGTCATTGCCTCCTTCCTGGGCCTGATAGAAAGTGACTGGCCCAAGGTCACCCAAGGCAGGACTAGAACTTGCTTGATGTCCTTAACCATTACACCAAACCGGCTCTCTGATGTATAAAACAACCAACACAAACAGATTAAATGTATACTAAGGTACAAATTTACATCCCAAGACTCAAAATTCACAAAATTCTAAAAAAAAAAAAAAATTAAGGGCACCCCCTCCCCATTATGTATTTTTATGTTGATTATGATCATGATTTATCACTTATAGCTTTTATGTACACTGAGAGCTTATGCACCAAAGACAAGTTCCTTGTGTGTCCAATCACCCTTGGCCAATTAAGAATTCTATCCCATTTTGTTCAAATGCATGTATGTGCTCAAAAAAATAAAGGGAACACAAAAATAAGACATCCTAGATCTGAATGAATGAAATATTCTTATTAAATACTTTGTTCATTACATAGTTGAATGTGCTGACAACAAAATCACACAAAAATTATCAATGGAAATCAAATTTAGCAACCCATGGAGGTCTGGATTTGGAGTTACACTCAAAATTAAAGTGGAAAAAAACACTATAGGCTGATCCAACTTTGATGTAATGTCCTTAAAACAAGTCAAAATGAGGCTCAGTAGTGTGTGTGGCCTTCACATGCCTATATGACCTCCCTACAATGCCTGGGCATGCTCCTGATGAGGTGGTGGATGGTCTCCTGAGGGATCTCCTCCCACACCTGGACTAAAGCATCCCCCAACTCCTGGACAGTCTGTGGTGCAACGTGGCGTTGGCGGATGGAGCGAGACATGATGTCCCAGATGTGCTCAATTGGATTCAGGTCGGGGAACGGGCGGGCCAGTCCATAGCATCAATGCCTTTGTCTTGCAGGAACCGCTGACACACCCCAGCCACATGAGGTCTAGCATTGTCTTGCATTAGGAGGAACCCAGGGCCAACCGCACCAGCATATGGTCTCACAAGGGGTCTGAGGATCTCATCTTGGTACCTAATGGCAGTCAGGTTACCTCTGGCGAGCACATGGAGGGCTGTGCGGCCCCCTAAAGAAATGCCACCCCACACCATTACTGACCCACTGACAAACCGGTCATGCTGGAGGATGTTGCAGGCAGCACAACATTCTCCACGGCGTCTCCAGACCCTGTCACGTCTGTCACATGTCCTCAATGTGAACCTGCTTTCATCTTTGAAGAGAACAGGGCACCAGTGGAGAATTTGCCAATCTTGGTATTCTCTGGATAATGCCAAACGTCCTGCACAGTGTTGGGCTGAAAGCACAACCCCCACCTGTGGACGTCGGGCCCTCATACCACCCTCATGGAGTCTGTTTCTGACCGTTTGAGCAGCCACATGCACATTTGTGGCCCACTGGAGGTCATTTTTCAGGGCTCTGGCAGTGCTCCTCCTGTCCCTCCTCGCACAAAGGCAGTCCTGATGCTGGGTTGTTGTCCTCCTATGGCTTCACGTCTCCTGATGTACTGGCATGTCTCCTGGTAGCGCCTCCATGCTCTGGACACTATACTGACAGACACAGCAAACCTTCTTGCCACAGCTTGCATTGAGTGCCATCCTGGATGAGCTGCACTTCCTGAACCACGTGTTTGGGTTGTAGACTCCGTCTCATGCTACCACTAGAGTGACAGCATCGCCAGGATTCAAAAGTGACCAAACCATCAGCCAGAAAGCATAGGAACTGAGAAGTAGTCTGTGGTCACCACCTGCAGAACCACTCCTTTATTGGGGATGTCTTGCTAACTGCTTATGCTTTCCACCTGTTGTCTATTCCATTTGCACAACAGCATGTGAAATTGATTGTCAGTCAGTGTTGCTACCTAAGTGGACAGTTTGATTTCACAGAAGTGTGATTGACTTGGAGTTACATTGTGTTGTTTAAGTGTTCCCTTTATTTTTTTGAGCAGTGTCCATATATACATATATACATCTACATCTATTTTGTTTTTGCGGGTGTTTATATGTATGATATTTAGATTTTTCAGGTATTTTTCCATGTCTTAATAGTTGTACTTTTAAAGTTATAGCGATGTTTCAGCAGAATCTCATCTGCCATCATCAGGCTTGTATATTGGGTTCTTCTTAATGTGTGTGTCAGGCTTTGGCAACAGAAACGGCTGCCAAAGCCTGACACACACTATTAAGAACCCAATACACAAGCCTGATGATGGCAGATGAAATTCTGCTGAAACATCGCTATAACTTTAAAAGTACATATAAATATGAACCAGGGGAGACATGATAGCAGTCTTCCAATATTTGAGGGATGCCACAGAGAGGAAGGGGTCAAGCTATTTTCCAAAGCACCTGACGGCCAGACAAAGAATAATGGATGGAAACTGAACAAGGAGAGATTCAAGCTGGTAATAAGGATGAATTTTCTAAGAACAATCAGTGTTCTCAATGAGACAGTGAGAACAATCAACCAATGGAACAGAAGTTGCCCTCAGAAGTTGTGGGAGCTTCATCACTGGAGGATTTCACGAAGAGATTGGACTACCATTTTTCGGGGATGGTGTAGGATCTCCTGCTTGGGCGGGGGTTGGACTAGATGATCTAGAAGACCCCTTACAACTCTGTTAATAGATGTTATGCACTTTCTCTTGAGGGTAGGCAACCAAATTTCCTTTTTAACATGGTATGCTCCCAGTAAAACAAAATGACAATAAAGTTACCTTATCTCAAATTATTTAAACCAAACAGAAGCCTATGCCGAATCAAACTTCATCCAAACTTTTGTCATAATCCAATCTCTCCATATTTCTTTTTTTCTTTCCTTTTTTCTTTTTTCTCCCTCAGCCGGCCCAGGGTGATGGGAGTTGAATCCCAAACGCGTGCAGAGTACGGACGCCTTCATGTGCTGCTTTCTTCTGCAGCGCCCAAGGGAAAGTTTTCCCACCCCTCCAAAAAAAGTCCCCGGGGCCGCTTTTACTATTTAAAACCGCAACTTCGGAGCTGCCCTATCCTCCTACACGGGCTTCTTTTCCAGAAAGTGCCCCACTTTCTCCACGATCCGAAATCG
Organism: Notechis scutatus; assembly: GCF_049901735.1. Classification (NCBI taxonomy): domain Eukaryota; kingdom Metazoa; phylum Chordata; class Lepidosauria; order Squamata; family Elapidae; genus Notechis; species Notechis scutatus. The sequence goes on along the minus strand of NC_142025.1, from coordinate 110,238,137 downwards.
GGGGCAGAAGAAGGTCGTGAGAAAAAGCCCCCTTTTCTCCCCGCGTGTCTCAGGGTTGCAGCCTTACCTGCCCGGGTTGGCTGGATCGCGAATCTCCCTGCGACCTCAACGATCACGGGGCACTGGCGAACTGCCTCTTTCCTGTGAGGGTAACTTCCCGGGCGGGTGGGAGGGAGGCCCCGCCCTCATCTCCCATTGGCTGCCTCGCTTCCTTTTTCAGCCTTGAAATGGGAGACCCGGTGGGGTGGAGAGGGGGGTTAGGTGCGCAAGGCAAACTTCGATCGCGTGGAAAGGGAGAATTGGGCTTGGAGCAAAAGCAATCCTGGCTTGCACACAAGCGCACGCCCCTTATGATGTCCTTAGAGTTACAGTAGAGTTGGAACTGGAAGGGACCGTGTAGGTCATCTAGTCCAACCCTCCCGCCCAAGCAGGAGACCCAACTTTGTACCATTAGGCTTAGTCGGATGAGGAAGAGATCATGCAGAAACATCAATTGTTTTTCTTTGGATAACCTGTAACGATGTAAAGTAGGGTTTCCTGCTTGGGCGGAATGGGGGAGTTGGACTAGATGACCTACAAGGTCCTTTCCTTCCAATTCTGCTGTAAATGTGTAAAAAAAAACAGCACGTTTCTTGTGTAAATGTTACATAAACTCATTGGGAAAAAGTCTCCAACGAACAGCCCCTGGCAACTAAGCGGCAACGTACCTGAAAGCGAAGTTAATGGGAAAACACCTCAAATGAATCTCCCCAAAATAATTTCTTCAGCCGGATGGAACAGAAAACCAAGCGCGTCCGGCTCCATGCTGTCCTGTATTTGGAAAGAGGTCTTCTTGGGAAAATCACTTCCAGCTCTAAGCATGCGGAGAACTTCACCAGGTGATTTACAGATTTACGGCAGCAAGGTCATCTAGTCCAACCCCTCGCCCAAGCAGGAGACCCTACTTCACACCATTATAGGTTATCTAAAGAAACACAGCTGGTGTTTCTGCAGGATCTCTTCCTCATCCGACTAAGATGATGAAACCCTCGAATCTTGTGCGTGGCCATCCGAAAACACAACTGCCTTTCCTTCTTGCAAAGAAAGAGCTCTATCGGACCAACCAGCGCAGGGATCCCGGGAACCGGGAGGAGGAGGATCGGTCCTTTGGATCGCTTGGATCCCTTGCGGCGATATCTGGCCGCTGCCAGCGGAGTCCAGGCTGTGCCCGCCTGTGCTGACTGGAGTTGAGCTTGACAGCTTAGCTGGGTGGGAGACCACCAGATGATCCGAGGCTGGGGGCCAGATTGGAAAAGGGTGGGGTGGGGGGAACACCCCCGGGAAAGAGCAAAGACAAAGTGTGCTTTATTCGAAGGAGGCTTTATTTGACTAGTTGGAAGGGTGGGGGGACTAGGCACGAGCCTGGTTGATCTTGATACTTGGATGGGGCACCACCAGGATATGCTGGGACCGCTGGCCAGATTTTAACAAAAAACTGGAAACTGGTGATCGGAAACGATTTCCATTCGCTTCTTAATACACACGTGGTTGTCTCCACCTCTCCAGTTCGGCAGAGTTTGGGAACTTGTGAAAAATTAGGTCATTTGTCGTTTCATGAATTTATTATAGAGACTTTGGATAAGAATGGTTTCTTCTTTTGATGAGTTATTCCATTGCCTATCTACCAAACAGAATGGAGGGGGGGGGGCGGGGAATGAGGATCAAAAGTATTTTTTGAGGCTTGTTCTCTCTTCGTGCGTCATAGCGGTAATTAGGAGGTCAGATCAAGCTTGATGGTTGTAGGTTCAGTCCTGCGTGGATCGCACCGTGGTCCATTTTCTTCTAGCCTTTTCTGCTAAGAGCAGGTGCTTCTCATGCAAGGTATTTAGCAGTCAGACGAGATGGTGGCCCCTTCTTCTAGCTGAGGAATTCTGGGAGTTGAAGTCTACACATCTTTAAAATGACTTAAGCATTAATCTAGGTTATAACCGCATCAGTTTGCTATTTTATTACTTAAGTCTACTACGAGCACTAATGATGTTAATTAGATTGGGTAATGAAACGTCTGCAGGAAAACAGGCTAGCCCAGAGAGCACCAAAGATCCTTATTTTAAGTCTGCACAAAAATTGTGACTTCAGTTGCCCTGAGCTTGAAGGGAAGAAAATTGGCCGAAGGGAGCGGGGGCGGACTGTAGAATAAATAAATTTAGTCTCTTTAAAATAGTAAGTCAACATCTGGTAGTCGTGGCCGAGTGGTTAAGGCGATGGACTAGAAATCCATTGGGGTCTCCCCGCGCAGGTTCGAATCCTGCCGACTACGAAAAGAAGCAGAAAGATATTTTAATTTTGCCTGGGTTCAATTTAATCTGGGTTCTCGTCGTTTCAATTAGGGAGTGGGGAAAGTGGCTTGAAACATCAGAGGCAACCTTAGAAGTTCTCTGATACTTTTTTTAAAACTAGATCTAAAAATTTAATTAATCCAATGCAAAAAAAACAACCCACCCTCTTTCAATTTGCACGCTTTCGTAGTGGACAGGATTCGAACCTGCACGGGAAGGCCCCCATGGATTTCTAGTCCATCGCCTTAACCACTCGGCCACAACTACCACGTACGTTCTACTTTTTCCTTATATGTCTAAACATGTCCTGCAATAGTTTGGGAGTTAGAGACTGCTTTCTTTTTAGAAAGGGGTGTCCAAGGCAGCGGGAACTGTAGCTCAGCCTCATTCGCCTATGAATTAGGGATGGTCCTTTGGCCGGCTGTGCGATGGGAATACAATTCTGGTTTGCCAACCTGGTTACTCGAAGCTTAGTCCTTGAAACTGAAAAAATGGACAAGGTTGGTTCTGCATAGTTCATGCTCTCCTAAATCAATCAATCCAATCAACCAGTTACATCAACCATATCACTTTGAACCGAACATTCCTGCATGCAAGCTGAATACTTTTAAAATTCTCACAGGATAATAGGTTCCCTCCCAGCACATCTGTCCTGGTATTTAAATGCAAAGTCTTGGGGCACGACATTTATGGCAAGCTCCGGAAGGAAATGTGGGCAGGTGCAGCTTTGTGGATATGTTTCCTGGCTAGATTAATACTTTTACCTCATAGAACATGCTTCAAGTGTTTTTGTGTTCAAGACAGAGGTGGTATTCAGCAGGTTCTGACCAGTTCTAGAGAACCGATAGCAGAAATTTTGAGTAGTTCAGAGAACCGGTCAATCCCACCTCTGACTGGCCATGCCCGCATCTATTTTCTGCCTCCCAGCTGATCGGCTGGGTCGTCTTTGGTTGCCCTGCACAGGAGAGTGGAGCTGGAAAGCAGGTTAGTGGGGTGGGGAGGAAATGAGATTTTGCAGTATCCTTCCCCTTCTATGCCCACCAAGCCAAGTCCATCAAGCCACGCCCACAGAACCTGTAGTAAAAAAATGTGAATCCCACCACTGGTTCAAGAGGTGATTTCAAAGCTTCCGTAAACTAGGGGTGTGAGTGATCTCCATTAGGGCTTTTTGGAGCATGGAAGTTAAGCTGGATCAGCCCTTTAACTGGTTGGATGGGAGGCTGCCAGTGTGAACCTGATTCAGGAATGATGCAATATAGGAAAGTGGTGATTTGTGGAATTATTTACTAGATGTCTATGGAGATTCTCAGTCATCCAGGTCATGGTTGCCACAAAGGTGCTTTTTTTCCGAAAGACAACTGGAGTTTCTAAGTTTTTTTTTAAAAAGACATTTCGCTTCTCATCCAAGAAGCTTCTTCAGCTATTCTTTAGCTGAAGAAGCTTCTTGGATGACAAGCATAATGTCTTCAAAGAAAATCCAGAAAGTCCAGTTGCCTCTTGGAAAAAAGCTCCTTTGGGACAATTATTTACTAGCTGTTTACTACTAGCAGCCCCGATTTGCAGCAAGAATGTAAGTTAACATTTCAATCTACTAGGGGTCAAAGATGATAAAGGGCTGGCAGGGGCTGAACAGTTGAAGGAGTTAGATATGTCTAGTCTCTTGAAGAAAAGTACTAGGGGTCATATAATAACAGTCTTCCAATATCTGAGGGGTTGTCACAGAGAGGAGAGGGTCAACCTATTGTCCAAATAAAGCACCTGAGGACTGGACAAGAAGTAAAGGGTGGAAATTTTTTTCAAGAAGGAATCCAACCTTAGAACTAAGGAGAAATTTCCTGACAGTGAGAACAATTAAATCCTTGGAAGTGCTTGCTTTCAGAAGTTGTGGGAGGTTTTTTAAAAGAGACTGGGCAGCCATTTGCTTGTGGGAAGCCCCACCCACCCAAGAAGAATAAAATATTTTGGGGGATATTTAAAAGGCAAGATAGAATATTTCTCCTAAAGGAGAAATGAAAACAACAACAACCAGAAAACTCTTAAGGGAGGCAGAAACCAGCCCCAGTCTCCCTGCCTCAAGCAGAAACTAAGGAGGCCAGCTTTTAGAAATGCAGAACTTGGTAATCCATTCAGAAAGACTGAGTCAAGACAGAAACTCAGATAAGCAACGAAGAAGAGGTTGACAAAATTAGCTCAAACTAACACCTAGGATTTGCATTTCCCCGCTTATCTATAAAGCCAGCCATGATCCCTATATGGTCCCCATAGAAATCCAGAAGGTATAAAAACTCACTCACTCTCAACTCCATTTTGTCAGCTGCCGCAGAACCACAAACCCTGGTGGTTTGGTTCACCAATAAACAGAATCTTTCTTTCCAATCAGCCTCCATCCTCCATTTTATTTCCAGTGTCTTTCTCCCAATTTGGAACTAACTGAACGAGATAGATTTTCCTTTCAATAGTCTATAATGATATACTGGTAGGTTAGATAGATAGATAGATAGATAGATAGATAGATGGATGGATGGATGGATGGATGGATGGATGGATGGATGGATGGATGGATGGATGGATGGATGGATGGATGGATGGATGGATAGATAGATAGATAGATAGATAGATAGATAGATAGATAGATAGATAGATAGATAGATAGATAGATAGATAGATAGATAGATTGATAGATTGATAGATAGATAGAGGTATAGGTATAGGTATAGGTATAGGTATAGGTATAGGTATGGTATTCAGCTTTGTTCTGGTATTTTCCCACGTCATTATAGTTGTGCTTTTAAAGTTGTAGCAACGTTTTGGCAGAATCTCATCTGCCATCATCAGGCTTCTGTATTGTGTTCGTCTGTGAGTCAGACTTTCACAGCCGTTTCTGTTTTAAATTTGGGGCTAGCCTACTGCTGTGCCAGAATGGTTTTTTCTTCATCCTGATTTTCTTCATCCTGACACACCAAGACTCCCAACCAATCAGGATGAAGAAAAAACCATTGTAGTTAGACATAATAGCATTCTTCCTTACAGTCAAGGTCATGTTATTCCTGCACCTGAATGAGGAGTGGTTTAAGGAATGTCGCAAGTTAAGGAAGCTGGGCCGGGTGGTGATTGGGGCATGTGATTGAATGGTGGGTGCAGGGGATGGATTTGTATTTTTAATTATAGAAGGAAAATCCAGAACTCTCAGATTTGGGATTTCCCAGATGTGCCAGTACGGCTTTTCCAATAAAGAGAAACTTTGAGAAAATGTTTGTCTTGGGAGTTTTTGATTGGAGTTTGGTTAGCTGGAACGGTGACAGTTGCCTGGAAGTTGTGGGAGCTTCATCACTGGAGGCTTTCAAGAAGAGATTGGACTGTCATTTATCAGAAATGGTGTAGGTAGGGTCTCCTGCTTGGGGGGGTTGGACTAGATGATCTACAAGGTCCCTTCCAACTCTGTTATTCTGTAAAGACTGAGATAACCAGAGCAAGCCTGTGGGAGTCAGCTACTGATGTATCCCTTTCAGGCTCCAGAGTGTGAGAAAGAGAACGACCATTTTTACAGAACAGCTGAAACTTGGCTTAAAACCAAAGGCCTGCAGCTTCTTGGCAACGGGAGATATTTTGCTGAGCCACCTCAGCAGAAATTCCTCCAGGACACAGTGTGAAATCACTGCCCATTTTGGTTGCTGCCGTCACTGCCTGAATGGAGAAAAAAAAAAAACTTTGGGTCAAGGCCACATTGCACCATTTCTATGTCATTCACCAGCTCCGGCTTCTCTGAAATCTAACAAGGTCAGATTTTGGTAGTGTAGGATTGTTGTCCTTTGCTGGAAGACGTGGTGTTCTGACTACTTTTGGAAGGTGACAAAATAGGCCAGGAGTACTCATAATCTAAGGGTATGCCATATACAAACACCTTGGAGCTAAAGGGGGAAAAAAACCTTAGTACTGTTTTTGGCATTTTTCTCGTTTGTTTTTTTTTAACAGGGGGTTGGGAACAGTGGTGGGATTCATAATTTTTTACTACCGGTTCTGTGGGTGTGGGGCTTCGTGGGTGTGGTGTGGCTTGGGCATGGCAGGGGAAGGAATCAGTATACTGTAAAATTCCCATTCCCTCCCCAAACCACAGACCTGCTTTCCAGCTCTGTTCTCCTATGCAGGGCAACAAAAGACCCAGCCATTCAGCTGGGACTTGGGAGGCAGAGAAGAGATGGTGACAGAGCCAGTCAGAGGTGGTATTTCAATCTACTCAACATTTCTGCTACCGGTTCTCCAGGACTGGTCAGAACCTGCTGAATACCACCTCTGGTTGGGAATATCCCAGTATTTGAGGGGCTGCCACAGAGGGGATCAACCTACTTTCCAAAGCACCAGGAAGCAGGATAAAGAAACAATGGATGGAAGCTGATCAAGGAGAGAAACAACTTAGAACTAAGGAGAAATTTCCTGACCGTTAGAACAGTTAATCAGTGGAACAATTGGCCTTCAAAAGTTGTGAATGCTCCAATGCTGGAGGTTTTTAAGAAGAGACTGGACAGCCACTTGTCTCAAATTGTATAGGGCTTCATGCTTGAGAAGAGGGTTGGACTCCAAAGTCCCTTCCAGCTGTATTCTAATTGATTGATTGATTGAATTCAGGGCAAGCAATCAGCCAGCCATTTCTGCAGTTACCTTCCTAGACGCAAAAGTAGGCTGATGTAGGGAATCACTCTGTTTCAGTTGGAATTTGCGTGAAGCCAACTTTTATAGAGACCTGAATCATGAAGAAATTAGGGCCTCTATTTGAGGTGGGAAATGCCTATTTTGGTTACAAAAAGGGAATTGGAATGCTCATCTACAATATATATTTTAGGAAAGGGAGGAAGACAAGAGGAAGGGAAAGAAGGAAGGAAGGAAGGAAGGAAGAGATGGAAGACTGGATTTGTGCTTTTCCTATCCCATACCTCTTTCCTTCTCTGCTGTATTTTTTAAACTACAAACTTACTAGCTAGCCCTTTCAAATAATTATCTTTGGGAATCTTTCAGGCTGAAGATAATAGGGTTAAAGGAAGGAGAATGAGATCATTGAAATGGATCCTTTATTCCCCAGTTTCTGCACACAAAGCTTACGATGCTCCCACGAGAATAAAAAATTGTGTAACAGTAACATCCCAATCCAGCCTTTTGCAGTTTGTGCTTGCACAATACAACCCTCTCACCTGGCTACAGAGTTAACCCCTTTTCTGTGCTGCAATAAATCACAAACTAACCAAACCAGCTGGGGTTTGCTCAATAGACTTTGCTACTAAAGCTAACCAAGAATAAAATTTACCAGGTTTAGGCCTCTATGGATTGTTGCACCAATGCAGTCATCTTGTTGGAAAACCCTTCTTCTGACTTGTTCAATACCCAAATGAAATATGAAAACATAAGATATTCAAGGGTGTCTTTAATCATTGTTTCAATGGCCAAACATTTGAACAGGAAGAACTGTGTTGATTGTAGTTGTTAGTCCACACAGAGCCACACTGAAAGCTAGAAACCAAAACCAAGTCTTCCCCTGTGCACCTGCAAGAAATAAACATATAAAATCACCTTTGGTGGGTGAGGTCTCAATCCACTCACTAGAAACCAAGCACACTGCCTTGTACCAATAGAAGAGAATATCTTTAGTTCAGAACTGAACTGTGGAGACTCTGGTGCTCTCTTGAGCTTGGTTGTTTTCTTGCAGACTTTTCATTACCAAACTAGGTAACATCATCAGTGTTAGAAGGGAGTGTGGTTTTGCTCTCTGTTTATATACTAGTGGCTTGCCCTATCAGGATTGCTGGGAGTGATCTTGGTGGCTTGGCAGAGAGTAAACAACAGACTAAACAAGGAACCATCAATACCATTCCCACCAACACTGACAGGGCAAGCTACTATGGTAATATATAAAAATAAGAGCAAACTCCATTCCATTCTAACATGATGATGTTATCTAGTAACGAAATGTAATGAAATGTTTGCAAGAAAATAACCAAGCTCAGAGAGTACCAAGTACACACAGAGTCTTGTAACAATATTTTTTGTCCTGTTTTTAATGCTCAGCCCTTTTTTGTTATACACTCTTTTTTCCGGCTGAATTTCCAGTACATGAATTTCTGTTAAATTTTATTATAAAATAAAATACAAATACAATTTGAAAAAGAAAGAAAGAGAGAAAGAAAAATACAGAAAGAAGTAAAAAAAAATAGTGACTTCCAACTTTTTTTTCAGGGTGGTTGCTTTATGTTTCTAAATCTTTCAAGTTATTTCTCTTACTGCAAAAACATTCTAATCCTCAAAACCTAAAATCAGGAGTTTCATTTTTCTCCCAGTTTTGACAACAACATCAGATGGTGTTTCCAAAAGGAAACAAAATTAGACCATTTATTCTTTTGAATTAGAATTTGGCCATTTTTCCATTCACTGCCCTCTTTTTAACTGGAGAAGCCAACCCTCCATACTTCCAAACAATAGTTTTTTCGGGGGACAGGAGGAATGGAAGGGGAAGGGGAAATTCCCAATTCATCAATCTGAAGTTCCTTTATCAGCTGTAGAGCATATTTCTGATGACATAAGTGCTTTTTTCTGTTGAGTGACAAGTGGTTTTGGGTGAATGGGTTATTCTATACCTGAAAAGGCATATTTTTAAAGGAGGAGGAAAAGAAGAAGGAAAGAATTTGTGGATAGCAAAAAAAAAAATGCAATGACTGGAAGGAGTAAGAGATTATTGATATAAAAAGTGGAAAATTTGTGTAATTTCAAATCAACTTAGCCCTTTTGAGCTCCAGGCACAAAGGAGTTATAGAAATCTCCTAGAGTTATCTTGTGATAAGATGAGTGGTCTATAAATTTAATAATAAATTAAAACATTAATAAATCTCATCCATGAAGCTCCTGTTCCTCTCCATATTTGAGGAAATTCCAATAATCTTATATTGCACAACTGCAAAGAAGAAAAACTCATGCTTTCAGACTTTATGTTTTCATAATAAGCAACAAAGCCTCACCTGTTGAAGCACCGCCTGCCAACTGTAAGACATGCCTGTTTGCAGCTCTTTTCTTCTGGTATACTGCAAGAGGCAAACCAGAAATAAGTTGCAGCAAGAAGGATTTTAAAAAACAGAGTTACTCCCTTGCCTCCAGTCCTTGATGTAGAAAAGGGTTTGGTTTGGACTACTTAGAAATGGGGTTCGGCATTTAGGGGAGCAAAGGGAGAGGGTGTGGAAGCAAGACTTCTCCGGACCCTTCCCTTCAGGCTTTGCAGAGGGTTGCACTATATTTCCCAGCATTCCTTGCAATTTGTCTCTGTTGGCTAGCTTACTCTAATACAGTATTTCTCAACCTGGCAGCAGGTTTGGACAGTGAGGAGGTTGGGGAGGAACATGGGCCAGTCCTGGAGTCTGGGGAAGGCTCGGACAAATGCTCTGCATTGGAGGCAGAGATGGGGCCAGGAACATCTGACAGTTATCAGCTGCCTTTGGAGTCAGAGATCAGTGGAGCAGAAGAACAGCAGGAGCCTGTTCTCAATGCACAGAGCTGCCAGGAGAAGGGAACAGCTGAGGAACAAGGGCCAACTTGGGAGTAAAGCCACAGGTGGACGGTGAATGGCCCCTGGGAATAAAGAGGAGTGAAAGGGGAGTGGTGCTTGCAGGAGACAATTAGTTCAATTCATTAGAGTGAAGATCTGTTCCTGACTTATTGCCAAGTAATTGCTGCTACAGAGTGGTGTTTGGAAGATATCGGCCTGGCAGTTCTCCAAGTCTGATAAAGGTCTGTAGTTGTGAGATATGTTGAAAGACTGTTGGCTGGGACTTTGCTGGAGAGGAGTTTACTTTAAACTAAATAAAAGGGGTTTTGTCAGGATGAGGAGTTGGCTTCGTGCTCTTGGGAAGCCTAGAAAAGAACACTTGGCCATTTGAATACGTGTGGACTTTAACCCCCAGAATTCCCCAGCCAGCAATGAATTCTGGGAGTTGAAGTCCATGCATCTTTAAGCTGCTATGGTTGAGAAAAACTAGTCTAATAACATCTGGAGAGAAGCTCAGGTTTTGATTTGAGCAGTTCATTCTGGTTCAGACAGCTGTGGCTTGGTTAATTGTACAGGTAGTCCTCGACTTACAACAGTTCATTTAGTGATTGTTCAAAGTTACAATAACCCTGAAAAAACCCTGATTTATGACCATTGTTCACACTTACGACCGTGGCAGCAACCCCAGGGTCACATGATTTACATTCGGATGCTTGACAGATGGTTCATATTTATGACGGCCGCCGTGTCCCCAGGCCAGTTGATTTCTTTTTGCGACCTTCTGACAAGCAAAGTCAGTGGGGAAGCCAGATTCACTTAACAACCATGTCAGTAATTTAACAGCTGCAGTGATTCACTTAATGTAGCAAGAAAAGTCGTAAAATGAAACTTGGTTAACAAATTTCTCATTTGGCTACATAAATGTTGGGCTCATCTGTGGTGATAAGTCGAGGGTTACCTGTGGTGTATTTAACAGACCACAATATCTGGGGAATCACCCAAGAGGTTCAGTCAAAATTTTAAATTTTAAAAACATGGTAACTTAGAAAAATGTATAAACACCAGGAGAGGAGTCTAGATTCTGTATTACAAGATAGATTCTACTAGATTCTATTCTTCAGTGGAACAGTGTCTGTTCGCACTGTGGGAAGCACCCCCCCTCCTAGAAGAATGAAATATTTTGCAGAATATTATATTTCTCTAAATGAGAAATGGAGAAACATGTTTTTTTAAAGGCAGGAAGCAGCCCCAGTCTCCCTGCCCCCAAGTAGAAACCGAGGTGACTACCTTTAGAATTGCACATTTGGTAATCCATTCAAGATATTTTGAAGCAAAGGCAGAATGATAAGATTAGAAGTAGCCCAGAACAGTCCAAAGCCCCTTCATTGCACCAACTCCCAGAAGTTCAAAGTCACAGAAACCTGGGAGCTCAGGTAAACAATGAGCCAGAAGTTGACCAGATTAGCTGAGACAAGCACCTAGGATTTGCATTTCTCCTTTTGCCTATAGAGACCCCTACATGACCCCTACATGACCCCATAGGAATCTGACAACAGCCAATTGAATATTAAAGGACATGTTTCTTGCACAGGAACAGGAAGATCAAATGCAAAGCCCAAAGAAGGTATAAAAAAAAACCCCACTCTCAACTCTGTTTTGTCAGCTGCCCAGAATCACATGTGGTTCTGCTTAATCAATAAACTATCTTTCCAATCGGCCTCCATGCTTCCAGTATCTTTCTCTCAGCTTGGAACTGAACCAGATCCAGGTCTTCCAACAGCACTAAACAAGTTGGAGCTGTGTTACCCACATTTTAGAGACTGTAGCCCTCCAGCCTTGTCTGTGCAGTGCTGTTCATCAAGCCACATCAGCTACCATCAGGATTGCTCTAATAAAAGATCTCCAGCAGAAGACATTCTTACCTTTGGGGTGAAAGGGGTGGGGTCCGGCAGCCACCCCCTCTCTCAGTAATCGTTGCACCAATACTCGGAGGGTCTCATTGAGCCGGTAACGGCAGCGCAGAGTCAATCTAGCCATCCAAGGGGGTGGGGGAGGAAAACAGTGCCATGAGACCTCCTATCACAAAATTGTACAATCTGACATTTTACTTATTGACTGTTGCAACACACTCTTCATGGGGCTGCCCTTGAAAGGCATCTGGAAGCTCCAATTGGTTCAAAAATGCAACGGCCCGCAAGGTTTTGTGAAGACCCAGGTATGCACATGTGTTGCCTCTCCAGCGGGAGTTGCATTGCAATTTGCTTTCCAGGTGCAATTCAAGATGCTGGTTGTGACCTTTAAAGGCCACCATGGTTCTGGACCACTTTATCTGAAGGACCATCTCTCTTCTGTTACATCCAGCTAACCCATCAGAGTGGGGAGAGGCAGGAAATGCTGTGGGTCCCCTCTCCTAAGGAGCCTCAAAGGTGCTTTTCCAAAAGGCAATTGGACTTTCTTTGTTTTTCCTTAAAGAGGTTTCACTTCTTAACTAAGAAGCTTCTTCAGTTCTATCAGAAGACGTTCTATCAGAAATGCCTTCAAAGAAAACCAAAGAAAGTCCAGTTGCCTCTTGAAAAAGCACCTTTGGGAGAACCACGACCTGGATGACTGAGAATCTGCTTTGATCCTGTCCTAAAGAAGTACATGTAGCATTGGGACCCATCAGAAGGGCCTTCTTTGGGGTGGCTCCCACCCTCTGGAAAATCATCCCTGCAGAGATTAGACTGGTCAACATTTTGACACTCTTTCACAAAGACCTGTCTTTGCCAATGGGCCTGGGGAACCCAGAGTGAGATGGAGCCCCTCAAATGGCTTGTTTGATCGATTGTTGTTGCCAGGTGTGTATGTGTGTGTGGAGAATTAGTTTTTACTGTTTCCATACTGTGTTTTTATTTTTTATAAGCTGCCTCAAGTCACTGTGAGAGGACAGCCATATAAATGGTGTAAATTAAAAAAAAAGAAATCCAGTAATTGATTCAGCTGGAACATCTTCCTTCAGGAGAGTCCTCACCGCCCTTTTTTTCTCCCTTTTTACCTATACTGAGGATCCCTCGTTATGATGGCTTTTGCTTTCGGAATAATCTCTCTCTCGAACATCACTTCATTTTCATAGACCAAGTAATTCTCTTCAAACTAAAAGAGGACAGGCAAAAAAGACAATGCTAGACATTTAACTTCACCGGAAGTGTTGGGCAAACATCTCTCACAATGTACCACCAAGGGCCAATATTGCTCTATGATACAAGTAGTCCTCAATTTACAACCAACAATGAGCCCAACATTTCTGTTGCTAAGTGAGACTGTTGTTGAGTTTTCTCTTCATTTGATGACCTTTTTCTCCCCGGTTGTTAAGTGAACCACTGTAGTTGTTAAGTTACTAACATGGTTGTTAAATGAATCTGGCTTCCCTGTTGACTTTGCTTGTCAAGACATCGCAAAAGGGTATCACATGTAAACACATACCCATGAGACACTATGGCCATCATAAATATGAACTACTTGCCAAGCAAGTTTTGAATTTTGATTGAATTTGAATTGATCTGAATTTTGATCACATGGATGCTGCAACAGTCAATTTAATAGTGATCATAAGCCACTTATTTCAGTGCTGTTTTAACTTTCAGTGGTTACTAAATGAACTGTTGTAAGTCGAGGACTACTTGTATATTCTACTTCTTTGGCGTTAATAAGGACGTCCAATGTGGTTGGGTTTTGAAATCAACAGAGAGACCCATTAACATGGAACCAGTGGTGGGATTCTGCTGGTTCACACTGGTTCAAGTGAACAGGTTGTTAAATTACCTACCTACCCACCCACCCACCCCGCTATCAAAGTGGATCCTGGGCGCTGCAAGAAAAGGGCAATGGAGGGAAGGAGAAAGCCGCTTTCCCTCTTTCTTCTCCCTGCTCCTCCTCCTTCTCTCATGTCGGCTGCTCAATTGCCCTTTTCTCCTTTGCAGCACAGCACCCAGAATCCACTTTGATAGCGAGGGGGGTTGTAATTTAACCACTGGTTCGCCCAGGGTCAGGTTGGCCATTGCAGGAGGATCGTCCCATATATGCAAGCAGAGCTGGAGAACAGGGATGGGCCATGCCTCCCACGACAGCCAACCTGACCCTGGGCGAACCGGTTGTTAAATTATTTGAATCCCACCACTGCATAGAACTTTTTGTTGTAGAATTCATGTCTAAATGTTGGAACATCTCCTGACTCAATGTCACACTTCTGCCCCCAAGGCATCATGGTATGGTCAACTTTCCTGCAGATCAGTAAGCAATAATTTATTTACAGTTACTCTGAAGTGGTGGGACTCCATGAAGGGCATTACATTTTCTTCTGGGGAGACCCCAGCCTCTTTCTTCCTCCATACCCAAAATACTAAGATGTCCCAACCTGGAATATGTTTTGGCAACATCCATTGGGCAACCAAGTTTTTTTTTAACTGTCAAGTACTTGAATAAATATAAGGAAGGATGGACGAAATTTATCAGTTCATGCTGCATTTTCAGCATTTAAAGTTCAGCTATCCTGAAAATCCATATTATTATTTCTAAATTGTTTCAAAAGGTTTGGAGGGGTGATGGAAAAAGTGACGCTGCAGAAATATTCCTTGTTGACATGCAGATTCAGTCAAAAAAGCCAACAGTGAAAATCTGCAGATCTTGAAATCCTCCCGTTTTGAAACCTTACAGAACAAATATTTATTCTTTGACTAGATTTAAGCTTTGTGGGATGCTCCCCCCAGAGGAATGAAATATTTTGGGAAATATTTAAAAAAGGCAGAATATTATATTTCCCTAAAGAAGAAATGGAGAAACATGTTCTTAGAGGCAAGAAGCAGCCCCCAAGTCTTTCTTAACAGCCCAAAGCAGATGCCAGCACTTAAGGAGGTGAAGAGCTTATTGAAAGAGGAAGCCAACTATCCAGATGGCTCCATTCATAAGCAAAGCAAAATACTGCAGGCAGAAATCCATTCAAGACAGGATATTTCGAAACTCCTTGCAGCAAAGTTTGTCAGCTAACAAAAGCAGAATGGCAGGATTAGTACAGCAGCTCTTCACCCGAGACCCAGCACAGGAGGAAAGCCATTAGTCACAATAAGAATTGACCAACACCCTTTCAAAACACAAGCTCTTTCATTGCATAACATAACCCACCCACCCGGCAGCATTTCAGGACCTGTATAAAAATCCTGGCACTCATCTAGCTAATTGTTCAGCTGACTCATAACAGCACACTGTCTTTGGGTGAGTTCTGTTCATTAATAAACTTTCTTTCCAATCAGCCTCCATGTTGTTTCCAAAGACTTTCTCCCAGCTTGAAACTGAACCAGATGGATATTTCTTCCAACAGCTTCATAGGACACTTCTTCACTTTACCCAAAAGCAGCTTAAGAGATTTGCAAATCCCCCAGAATCAAAGCCAGAAGGAAGACAATGCAGTACAACAGAGAAGCAGAAGATCCTCCATGGAGTAATCTATACTTCTTGGATAAGGGACAAGTTCTCTTAGGTACAGTTACTCTACACTCAATATTCTAATTATCCTGGCTCCCATCAAACAACTCTTACTTACTTTTCTGAGGGTACCACAGGTGCTCACAGAGAAGGTGAAGAGGGCCTTGGTGCCATCAACTTCTACTGGTCTACAGTTCTTATCCCGTAGATGAGTTCTCCTAGGATTTAAATCTGGTTTGGTATCCAAGCTGAGTATGGTAGCAGTTATGGTTCCATTGGGAAAGCATACTGCAGAACAACAACAATGAAATAATTAAATTAATATGCCAAGAAAGTTCCAGCGATCAGGGAACTGAAGGCAATTAATCCAGAACTTCTCCAAAACTAGACCTACATAATCAGAATCTATGGCCCAAAAGTTCTCTTTTTTCCAAAAAGTAACTAACTTTAATTTGATTTCTTTCAAAAATATTTCACTTCTCATCTTGAACAAGAAGCAAAATGTTTTCAAAGAAAAATACTCAGAAAGTCCAGTTGTCTTTAGGAAAAAAGCACCTTTGGGACAACCGTATCCTGGATGATTGAGAATCTCCATAGACAATCAGAGTCTATAGATTATGAATAGAATAGAATAGAATAGAATAGAATAGAATAGAATAGAATAGAATAGAATAGAATAGAATAGAATAGAATAGAATTCTTTATTGGCCAAGTGTGATTGGACACACAAGGAATTTGACTTGGTGCAAATACTCTCAGTATACATAAAAGAAAAGATACATTTGTCAAGAGTCAAGAATCATAAGGTGAAACACTTAATAATAGTCATAAGGTACAATCAACAATCAAATCATACTAGGAAACAGTCAATATAAATCGTAAGGATACAAGCGACAAAGTTACACTCCTACAATCACAAGTGGGAGGGGATGGGTGATAAGGAGTGATGTGAAGATTATGGACAGTAGTAATGTGGAGAAAAGCAAAGTTTTACACCTGGGCAATAAAAAAACAAAGGTATAAGTACAGATTAAGTGTAACCTGGCTCCAAAACAGTAACCGTGAGAGGGACCTTAGTGTTTTAGTGGACGATCACCAAAATGTGAACCAGCAGTGGGCAGCCACCACCAAAAAAGCCAATAAAATCCTATGTTGTATAAACAGAGGCATAGAATCAAAATCACATGAAGTATTAGTACCACTTTATAAAGCCTTGGCCACACCTGGAGTACTGCATCCAGTTTTGGTCACCACATTACAAAAAAGATGTTGAGACTTTGGGGGGGAAAATGAAAAGATGATTAAAGCAGTGGTGGGATTCTGTGGGCATGGGTTGGTGGGCGTAGAAGGGGAAGGATACTGCAAAATACGCATTCCCTCCCCATCCCACTAACCTGCTTTCCAGCTCCGTTCTCCTGTGCAGGGCAACCAAAGAGACCCAGACGATCAGCTGGGATTCGGGAGGCAGAGAACAGATGGGGACAGATGGGGACGGGGCCAGTCAGAGGTGGTATTTGTCAGTTCTCCGAACTACTCAAAATTTCTACTATGGTTCTCCAGAACTGGTCAGAACTGGCTGAATATCACCTCTGGATTAAAAGTCTAGAGCAGAGGTGCCATTCAGCAGGTTCTGACCAGTTCTGGAGAAATGGTAGTGAAAATTTTGAGTAATTCGGAGAACCAGCAAATATCACCTCTGACTGGAGATTTTACAGTATCCTTCCCTGCCATGCTCTCCAAGCCATGCCCACAGAACTGGTAGTAAAAAAAATTGAATCCCACCACTGGTCTGGAGGCTAAAACTTGGAAGGATTCGGGTTTGGCTAGTCTAGAGAAAAGAAGAAGTAAGGGTGACATGATAGCAGTATTCCGGTATTTGAGAGGCTGCCACAAAGAAGAGGAGTCAAATTATTCTCCAAAGTGCCAGAGGGCAGGATAAGAAATAATGGTTGCAAAATGCTCAAACAGAGAAGCAACCTGAAATTAAGGAGAAACTTCCTAACAGTGAAGACAATTAACCAGGGGAACAAGCTTGCCTTCAGACATTGTGGGTGCTTCAATCAATGAAGGTTTTTAAGAAGAGACTGGATAATCACTTGTCTGAAATGGTGTAGATCCTGTTTGAGCAGTGGACTGGCCTTAACTCACCCAGTAATTTTCCAGTAGGGAAGACACAAGATCTGGAGAACTCCACCATTGTCAGCAGTGTCTTGTTATCCCGCAGGCTGAAATCTAGCCGAACAGTAACTCCATGGAGAGAGAGATTCTGAGGAAAAACCAAGGTTGGAAATGGTTCCATGCCATCATCCCAACACAGCATGCTCACCTTGGAAGGTGCACCATCTCTTTGCCCCCTTGACCAGGACAATTAATGAGATATAGTTAAGGAGAAAGGACTTCATATGCTTTCCATTTGTCTTTTTCTCCATCTACAGTAAGTTAAATAGTTCTCTGGGTTTAAGACACAGAAGGAAATTTTGTGACTCTCTTTTATGCTTCCTTCTCATAGAATCAGAGGGTTGGAAGAGATGTTCTACAACGTATTTTTAATCCAACCTTCTGCCCAAAGCAGAGATCTTCAGATCATCCACCATTTATGGGGCTGTTTGGATCTCCCTCTGTGTAAGCTTCTTCCCGTTTGTCCTGCCCTACAAAGAATAAAACCACATCCTCTTCCTTCTAATTTAGGGATCCGGCCTGCAGGGTGCTTAAATCTCGCCCATGGGGCTGGCCTGGAAATATTGAAGGAGCGGCAAATGGTGCCTCTGCCGGCCAAAACAAGCCACGGGGTGGGGTGAGGCGTGCACAGCCTCTCCAGCAGTGGGTGTGGCTTGGTGGGCATGGCTTGGTGGGCGTGGCAGGAGAAAGTTACTGCAAAATCCCCATTCCCTCCCCACCCCACTAACCTGCTTTCCAGCTCCGTTCTCCTGTGCAGGACAACCAAAGAAGACCCAGTCGATCAGCTGGGACTTGGGAGGTGGAGAATCGATGGGGGCGGGGCCAGTCACAGGTGGTATTTGCCGGTTCTCCAAAATACTCAAAATTTCTGCTACCGGTTCTCCAAAACTGGCCAGAACCTGCTGAATACCACCTCTGCTCCCCAGCCTCCTGCAGCACTCTGCTGGCCAAAAGCAGACCACGCGGAGACCTTGTGGGCCCTCCATGACGCCTCTTTTTGACTGGCAGACTGCTGCAGGAGGCTGGGGAGGCTGAACATGAGATGGGGGGGCGGGATGCGTGCACTCCCGTGTCCCATTTTGGCTGGCAAAGTGCTGCAGGAGGCATCCTGTCTCCCCCCCTCCCTCTCCCCAACCCCCCTGTGGCCCGCAGAGAACTACAATGCTGATTTGACCCTCAAAGAAATCTGGTTTGACAACCCTGTTCTAATTGAAGGAACCGAACTACATTCTAAAGTATAGAATGTAACTCAGATAGAAATAGGACTTTTCAGATTATTTATAATGATCATAGATTAGCATAAAGAATGTAGGGTAGAAGTAGTTCGATTAGATAACTAGATAGATAGATGATAGCTCGATACAACTAGATAGCTACAGTAGACAGACAGAATCTACAAAAATCTATAGGGAAAGGTAAAACATTAAATAAATATAAGAAAACATAAACATTAATATGTGACTCACAAAATCTATTACAATATAAGTGTTTTTCTGTCCTTACAAAAGATTAAGAAATAGTGTATGTTTATCTTTTATTTCATATACAGTGAGGGATTGGTTAGCACTGATAGCTGGCTACAGTCGTGCTCTCCCTCCAAAAAATTATTATTTTAGGAGGATTTTATATCTTTTAAATTGGATTTTATGCACCATAAATCAACTAATTCAGGACCTAGATGTGTACTGGACTGTCTTCAACCTATAGTTATCTTTAATAGCTATCTAATATGAGCTAGGAAGGCTAATACTCTGAGTCTCTTTTCTTGCAAACTGTCATCATTCTACAGAACCCAAGGAGACAAACTTCTTTGCTGTAGCCTTCCTTCACAATCTACTTGTGCTCAAGACAAGTTCCTTTAACTAGAATTTATGCGGAGCATCCATTTCCAACACACCTCGTACATCAAGCCAGTAGCCAAAAATGGTGCCGACAGGAAGAAATAGCGGCCATCATCTTGAATGGTGTAGTTCTGAGATACTGCGAATTCATTTGTCAGCTGAAGGCCACCCACAAAAGGAACCCAGAAGTGATCCAGATTCCCACGGATCATCACCACGCCAATTTGTCCTCCTTCGCAGAAGCCCTCAAACACGGGAAGAACTGGATAGCGGGAGCAATCAGACACAAGGAGGAAAATAGAAAGATTGAAGATTTTATTTGATTTCAGGATTACCTGACTGATTGATTGATTGGGGTTTTTTGGCTTTGGTGAGCAGGGCAGGGTGGTTTGGTTCCCCATAAGACAGGGGTCTCCAAATTTGGCAACTTTAAGACTTGTGGACTTCAACTCCCAGAACTCCCCAGCTAGAATAGCTGGCTGGGGAATTCTGGGAGTTGAAGTCCACAAGTCTTAAAGTTGCTAGGTTTAGAGATGCCTGCTGTAAAATATAGACCAAAACAGATAATGTTTGATGGCCCGAAAATATACAGTGTTTTGAGGCTGAAGGAGAACCACAGTAGACAAGTGGTATAGAAAGTCAGCATCCATGTACTCTCCTAGAGAATGAAATATTTGGGAGGATATTAAAAAGGCAGGATAGAATATTTTCCCAAAGGAGAAATGCCAGGGGAGGGGGGGAGTCTTAAGGTTAGGCAGAAACTAGACCCAGTCTCCCTGCCCCCAAGCAGAAACTGAGGAGGCCAGCTTTTAGAAATGCAGATTTGGTAATCCATTCAGAAAGACTGGGTCAGACAAAAACTCCAGATAAGCAAGCAACAAGCCAAAGGTTGACAAGATTAGCTCAGATAAACGCCTAGGTTTTGTATTTCCCCTCTTACCTATAGAGCCAGCCATGATCCCTACATGACCCCTTAGGGATCAAGAAGGTATAAAACCCACCCACTCTCCATTTTGTCAGCTGCCTGAGAAGCACATGCTGCTGGTGGTTCTGCTTCATCCATAAACCAACTTTCTTTCCAATCAGCCTCCATTTTATTTCCAGCACCTTTCTCCCAGCTTGAAATTGGACCTGAATTTTTCTTCTAACAGTGGATATTGAAGTATTAAGTATAGCTTCATTCACACAGGTTTGGCTATGACATCAATTTTTCCTGTCTGTAGGTGAAGTGGAGTTAATAACATCACCAGTTTACACTGCAAATATTGAAATATCCTTGATGTCAGGGAAGGAGTTTTAAAAGGATAGTTTTCTCATTTCCACTATCTGTTTCTGTCTCCCAAACTGAGAGGATCCATGATATGTTAAAACCAGGAAGATCAAGGAAGAAACATTAGAACTGGGAAAATCAGTAGTTTTTCTTCTAAAGTTACAGGGTCCCTCCCATTCTTGCCCCAAAAGACCACCAAACTCAAAGGTGAGGAATGAAAGCCCTGGTGAGGAACGAAAGACTTGCGGACTTCAACTCCTGGAATTCCTGGGGGAACTATGGCCTCTTTATAACTTGTGGATTTCAACTTCCATAATTCCGAGCCAGCATGGCTGGTTGAGGAATTCTGGGAGTTGAAGTCCATAACTCATAAAAGAGCCATGGTTCCCTACTTCTGATCTAATTGGATGTTGATGACTTTAAGCACTCCGGATCAGTTTGGCCAAGCAGACTTACCTACATCAGCGACTTCGCATACAATGACTCCAGGATGAGTAAACGACTTGCCTTTCGGGAGCAGGGAAAATGTATATTCGAGATGCAAAGTGTATTTCCTGAAGTTGCCATATAGATACTGCAAGAGAAAAAAAGTTCCTTGGCCACGCAAACTCATTGACATATGGGGATTCCCCTGCTAGAAGCATTTTAAATTATCAATTCCTGCTGTTCTCAACCTGTTGCAATCCTCAAGAAAACCAGTCTACTTTGGCTGAAGGATTATAGGAAATCCTCGACTTACAACCACAATCGAGCCCAAAATTTCCATTTCTGTGGGGGGAAATGGTTAAGTGAGTTCTGCTCCATTTTTACAACCTTTCTTGTCACCGTTAAGCAAATCACTGCCGTTGTTAAGTTAGTTATATGGTTGTTGTGACTCTGGCTTTCCCATTGATTCTACTCATTAGAAGGTCACAAAAGTTGATCACTGACCCCGGGACAACCGTCATGAATATGAGTCAGCTGCCAAAAAGTCGTAAGTGTGAAAAATGGTCATAAATGTACATGCCATTTTGTTCACCTCTGCTTATTATTTTACAGGTCAAGGTTATAAAATATTGTAGTCTCTCTTCCAGCAAGGTTTAGACAACAAATTCCATAATCCTTCACCTGGACTGCTGGAGATTAGAGAAGCTGTGGTCATACATGCCTGCAGGATGTGATTTTTTAAAAAAGCTCACCTTAAAAAAAAAAAATTAAAAGTCCAAGGAACATGCTCTTGTCTTTCACAAAAGGCGAGTGCAACTTAACTTAGTAAGCTTAATGTTATCAATTCATTTGAGCAATAGAGACTAGCAGCTTGTAACAATCAAAGCTGCAAAACTTCTGGCACCTGGGCGAAAGCTCTCCCCTGAATGTTGCCATGCAATTTGCTCCTTCTTACCTTCTGTTCCACCAGAGGGTTGGAAAAAGGAACCTTAAGAATGAAAACTCGGGTGTGGTTGGTGTTAGGGACTTCCTCCAGGGTGCATCCATGTCCTCTGATTTCTGATGGCGTTAAGAGTTTGCCCCCTATTGCAATGGCAGTCAGCTCCACATCGGCAAGGAAGTTCCCTATGCTGATATCAAAGTAGCCTCTCTCTGGAACCGTGTCTAAGAAGAAACAGAAATTTCAGAGCCGCGGTGGTGCAGTGGTTAGAATACAGTACTGCAGGCTACTTATGCTGGCTGCCGGCTGCCAGCAGTTTGGCAGTTGAAATCTCACCAGGCTCAAAGTTGACTCAGCCTTCCATCCTTCCGAGGTGGGTAAAATGAGGACCCAAATTGTTGGGGGCAATAGGCTGACTCTGTTAACTGCTTAGAGAGGGCTGTAAAGCACTGTGAAGTGGTATATAAGTCTAAGTGCTATTGATATTTCAGCTGGAGGAATCTAAATCTGGGACAATTTTCCTGATGTAGTTGAGGTAACAGTATTCCTGAGAGGTCTCCTTCTATAGAAGTGTCCATAGAGAAATGTAAATACAGGTAATCCTCAACTTACGACAATAATTGAGCCCAAAATGTCCACTGCTGTTGTGGCCTGTCGGCTGCTGGCCCCTCCAACAGCCAAATCAGATGATGTGGAAGATTGGGAGTCAGGGCTAGCATTAAGGCAACCTGAGAGCTCCAAGGGGGAAGAGGAATAGAGCCTGGGCTGTCCATCAGCCCTCTGATGGAGAGTCAACAGCCCCCAGGTCTGGAGGTGGCTGATGAGGAAGAGGAGGAACAACTGGGTCCAGTGCCTGATGTGCGGATGTGCGGAAGGCAGAGGAAAGGAGAGCAGTGGAAATCTATGGGCCGATCCTTGGGAGGGAAAAGCTACAGTTGCTAGTGAAGCCTCCCCCTACGTCCGGGGATAAAAGGCAGGGGGCGGAGATGAATAGATGTGGAAGACAACTATTGATCTCCCTGTTGGACAGACTTGTTAGCCTGTGGTGAGAGAGAGACTTTTTGCTGGGGCTAGTGACACTCCTAATAAAGGAATTATTTAACTACTGAGGGTTTGTCAGGTTTGGGGAGCTAGATCAGAACACCAGATCACCAAAGCCTACTCTCTTCACCTAGGACAAGCCAGTTGGGATACAAGACTTACTGTCAGTGAGCACCGGTATCTGCGGGCCAAAGGGGGTGCAGATAGACTTGAAGATCCTGTGACTGGTCCGGTCACTTTCATCTCCTCGCCATCTGCGGTCTAGAAGGAGTTTGATGCTATACGTGGTGCCGTAACGATTGTCGATCACGTCACTCTGGGAAGAAACAGACCAACGTTATCCATTCAGAGCCTCTTGTGTGAAAGTCTGTGGAGATTCTCAGCCATCCAGATCGTGGTTGTCCCAAAGGTGTTGTTTTCTAAAAGCAACTGGACTTTGTTTGTCCTTGAAGTTCCAAGAAGTAAGTTCCTTCCTTCTTTCCTTCTTTCCTTCCCCTTCCCTCCCTCCTTCCCTTCCTTTCCCTTTCCTTTTCCTTTCCTTTCCTCCCTCCCTCCTACCCTTTCTTCCTTCCTTCCTCCCTCTCCTTCCCTTTCTCTTCTCTTCTTTCCCTTCCCTTCCATTCTTTTTCCCTTCCTTTCTTTCTTCCTCCCTCCTTTTCTTCCTTCCTTCCCTTCCCTCCCTTCCTTGCTTCTTTCCCTTCCCTTCCCTTCCCTCCCTCCCTCCCCCTCCCTTCCTTCTTTCCCTTCTCTTCCCTTCCTTGCTTCTTTCCCTTCCCTTCCCTCCCTCTCTCCCCCTCCCTTCCTTCTTTCCCTTCCCTCCTTTTCCTTTCCTTCCCTTCTTTCTCTTCCCTTCCTTCCTGCATTCCCTCCCTCCCTCCCTTCCTTCCTTCCTTCCCCTTTCCTTCTTTTCCTTTCTCCTCCTTCCCTCCCTCCCTTCCTTAAGCTTCTTCGATGAGAAGCAAGATGTCTTCCAGGAAAAACGAAGGCCAGTTGCCTTTAGAAAAACCACCTTTGCGACGTCTTGTCCAAAAGGTTGATGCCCAACCCCAGGGAAAGGACCTCTGTGCCCCGCACTGACCTCCATGATTCCTCCCACAGCTCCAATGGGTACTGTGATGCTGATGAAGTGGGTGTCAGTCAGGAAGTTGTAGCCATTCTGCACAATCGTGGTACTATCAATTCTGCGCCCATCCAAGCCCATCTTGATGGTTTCATCTTCGAACTGATCGGGGTAGGCCACCAGTGGCGATAGGATCCGTGGCGAGGTCCAGCGCAAGGTGCTGGCGGTGAAAATGGGATGGTCTGCAGGAGAAAGAAGCTGAATGTGTGTGTTGTCAATAAGATGATGATCGATTCTTTAGGGAAAGAGGGAGACACCTGTAATTTGGGATAAGTGTTTAAAGGTGGTCTCAATAGAAGCCTGCAGGGAAGGCCAGCCAAGCTCTTAAAATTTGCCCCTTCTGCTAGGCCTTGGATTAGAAAGAGGGATGGATCCTTTGTGTGGTGTTTTGGTTTGTCAGTATTTTGATTGCTTGTTTCTCTTTTTAGACTATCTATATTTTTGTTTTTATATTCTCTTAGCTTGTAAGTCGCGACGGATGGAAGGAAGGAGGAAGGAAGGAAGGAAGGGGAATCAAGGAAAAGTGGGAAGGTTGAAAAGAGAGAGGAAAGGAAGAGAGAGAGAGAGAGAAAGGAGGAAGGAAGGAAGGAAAGAGAGGGAGGTGGGAAGAAAAAGGAAGGAAAGAAAAGCGAGAAGAAGGAAGGAAAGAACAAAAAGAAGGAAGGAAGCAGAGGTGGTATTCAGCAGGTTCTGACCAGTTCTGGAGAACCAGTAATGGAAATTTTGAGTAGTTCGGAGAACCAGCAAATGCCACCTCTGACTGGCCCCGTCCCCATCTGTTCTCTGCCTCCCGAATCCCAGCTGATCGGCTGAGTCTTCTTTTGTTGTCCTGCACAGGAGAACGGAGCTGGAAAGCAGGTTAGTGGGATGGGGAGAGAAGGGGGATTTTGCAGTAACCTTCCCCTGCCACAACCACCAAGCCACGCCCACAGACCTGGTAATAAAAAAATTTGAATCCCACCACTGGATGGAAGGAAGGAAGGAAGAGAAAGGGAGGGATGATAAGAGAGAAGATGAAAGAAAAAGTAGGAAAAGGACAAAAAAGAGGGAGGGAGGGAGGGTAGGAAGGCTCACCCACAATGGACAATTCAAGGATGGAAGAGAGAAGCACCATGTTATCATCTATTAACTGACAAGGAACTGAAAAATAATAATAATAAGCAAATGACTCACTGACAGGGCAGGCCACAGCAGTATCCACCATTAGGATTATCCAGGCCTGTTTATAGAAGATCGTGGCTCGGGCCACTTCCACTTCCAAGCCCTGTACCTACAGTGGAAGGAATAGCCAGGAGATACACTTTATCCTGGTGCTAACACCTATCAACTCAGATATGCTTTTACACCTGAGGTGATGTTTTGCCCCATTTTACGGCGTTTCTTTCCATAGTTAAGAGAATCACTGCAGCTATTAAGTTGGTAACACAGTCGCTAAATGATTCTGCTTCCCCATTGACTCTTTGCTCACCAGAAGGTCACAGGCAACCGTCATAAATACATGCCAATTGCCAAGCCTCCAAATTTTGATCATGTGACTACGGAGATGCCACAAGTGTGAAAAATGGCCATAAGTTCCTTTTTTCAGCATTATTATAACCTTGAAGGTCACTAAAACAGTGGTTGCAATTCGAGGACTATCTGGACACTAGAACCTGTGGGTCTCTTCATCGCTGGAAGCCTAACCCATGGTCAGCTGAAACATGATTTGATCCCAGAATACCCTGAACCATAAACTAACCATGTTATGCTTATGCAGCAGGTGAACCAGCCGCCTCTTTGCCTTATCTCAGGGGTGTCAAACTCGTGGGCCAGATCCGGCCTGCAGGGTGCTTAGATATTGTTGTGGTCCACCGGCAGTCTGTGGAGATGGCAGCAGAATCAGGCAGTGGGGAGGAACATGGGCCAGTCCAGGAGTTTGGGGAGGACTAGATGAGGGTCCTGCATTTGATACAGAGATGGGGCCGGGGACACCTGGGAGTTATGTGCTGACTCCGGAGCCTCCAGAATCTGACAGCAGCGAGGCAGAGGAACAAGGGGAGCCTGTTCCCAGTGCGTGTGTGCGCCGAGCTGCCAGAAGGCAAGACAAAAAGTTAAGACAAAAGGGGTGCCTCGGCAGTAAGGCTTGGAGGTGATTGGCCCTCCCATAAAACACAAAGGAGGAGCAAAGGGACACAAACATTTGCAGGAAGCAATTTTGTTCAAACTGGTAGGTTTGAAACCTGAAGCTCGATGTTGAATTTGTTCCGTTTTGGCCTCATATAACTAATTGGAAATTTAGTTGTTGGCAGCATTTCAAGGAAGATAAAGATGCGTGCTTATCAGACTTATCCTGAAGGGCTTTGGCAGACTTCCATGGGACTATTTACACACTGTTTGAGACTCATTACGAGCTGTGAATGACTATAATTCACAGCCATTGAAATAAAGAAAAAATGGTTCTGGGACTAACATGTGTTTCTCAATAAGCCTTGGTCAGAACAGATATGGCCTGTGAGGCCACCCTGGAAATAGCGAAGGACCAGCCTGCGGTGTTTCTGTCAGTGAAAACAGAGCTTGGGAGGGCCAAGTGCGGCCCTCCCTGGTTCCATTTTTGGCTGTGCCAGCCTCCTGCCGTCCTCTTCCCATGAAAATGGAGCTCAGGAGGTGGCCTTCCCGAGCTCCATTTTTTTCTGGCAGAGGGCTGCAGTAGGATCACCTCAGCCCTGCTAGGGCTACCACAGGTGCCCCCGACACAAGTGACATTGTGCTGGCCATGCCCAACCGGCCCCGTGAGGTCAAACAGTGATGTGGCCCTCAACGAAATTGAGTTTGACACCCCTGCCTTATCTGTTGTGTGAACCAAACCAGAGTCCCTTTTGCAATCTCTCAAAGCATGAGGCTTTTCAAAACAATGCTCAGCTTCTACCTCAGCCACCTCTCTGCCACCAGGCCTGAAGTTCCGAATCTGAGCAAACCTTGGACTTTCCCTTACCATAGCCACTTCGGTCTGCTGGGTGTTGTAAGGGGTGCGGAAGAGAACACGGGTGGCTGTTGTATTGAAGCCATAGCCCAAGCCATAAGCTCGCGTAGCCATCATGTCCTGAATGGAGCCATTTTGGAAATGGAAAACTACTTGCCAGACTTGGTTCAAAGCCCCTTGTGCCTGCAAGGACAAACACAGATGAGAGTGAGAGAGGGAGGAAGGAGACGTTCAGAGATCTGGGTCCTGCTTGAGGCTTAAAAATAGTATTTATGAAGAAAATGTGGTTCTGGGTGTTTTGAGGAAGCTGCAATATTTGCAGGAAGGTGTTGCATGCTATGTTCATCAAATGCGGCACTTGTTCTGTTGAAATAGGGAGAATTAATGGCGTGCTACAGATTCTTTTAAGAGAAACAAGCTTTTATGAAGTTTCCCACCAGGAAGTTCATGGGCCAGTGAAGCCACCAATATAGATGCTGTGGCTACAGACAGATGTTGTGAAGCTAAGGCAGTTGTCAGAACTAAAGTTGTCTCCTTCTCACTCATATATAGGTATTTCTAACTCTAAAGCCAACATCCTGATACAAGCCTGTAGCGGTATCTCTCCAGATAAAGGGAAAATGAGACCTTCTCTAAATCAAGTATCCCTAAGAAGTATAAACATCATCTTCCTAAATTTCCCACCCACCCTATTGCTGAAAATTCTGGAAGCTTAAGTACCCACACCGGGAGGATCTTGGTGTCTACTTCAATGTTTCTCAACTTTGAAAACCTGAAGGTATGTGGACTTCAATTCCCAGAATTCCCCAGCCAGCATCAATTACACCAAAGAAGAGTACCAAGCTTTCCCTTTATGGTACCCTATCAGCTACAGTTTTATACTTGCTTGTGCTTTGCTATTCTGCGGTGACAGACTGCCATGAATTGTAGGGAGAGGAAACCAAGGGGAGAGGGATGCTGGCGAACTGAAAGTAAGTGTCTGTGCTTTCTCGAGACTCAGCCTTAAGACCAACCAGTTGGAAGGAGGAGTGAACTGCATACCAAACTGTGCTTGGACTGACCGTTATGAAAACATCTTGCTGAGCCTGATTGGTTACACTAGGGTGGGCAGTAAGAAATTTTTAAGGAAGGGAAAAAAGTAGAACTTGGGGATTTTGGTTCACGATTCTCAGTTCTGGCCTTGCAATACTGCAATACACTTGATCTCTAATAAAATTAAACCTTTCTCAACAAATGGAGCCAAGGATTGTTTCTATCTTGGGGTTTAAGTTGTGGCAGGTCTGACATACCCCATCTTTAATCCAACTCTATTCCCACTGCATCCAGCATCCTTACCACAGGCCACGCTGCCACCCAATCTTCATTCAAGGCCTCACTTGCTATTCCTGGGACAGCTCGCCGGACAGAAACCTGGAGTGGAAGCAACATTAGCAGCTGAATACCCAAAACCTCCCGTGATAGAGCACCCACTTCAGCAGGCTTGAAATTTTGGGCTTGGACAACTTTGAACTATGCCGCCTATGGTTGGACTTAAGTGTAGTACACAAAATTATCTGCTACAATGTCCTACCAGTCAATGACTACTTCAGCTTCAACCGCAACAATACAAGAGCACACAACAGATAGAAACTCAATGTAAACCGCTCCAAACTTGATTGCAGAAAGTACGACTTCAGCAACAGAGTGGTCAATGTCTGGAATGCACTACCTGACTCTGTTGTTACATCCTGTAGCCCCCACTCCTTTAACCTCAAACTATCCACTATTAACCTCACCCAATTCCTAAGAGGTCTGTAAGGGGCGTGTATAAGTGCACCGTCATGCCTCCAGTCCCTGTCCTATTGTCCCCAATTATTCGTACCTATTTCCTGTATTCTTAATCATGTTTATACTTATACCTGTTACCTTGTAAGCGATTGACAAATTAATTAATTAAATAAACAAACAAACAAACAAACAAATAAATAAATAAAACTAACTAACTAACTAACTAACTAACTAACTTACTTTCTGGAGGCAAACTGTTCCACCAGTTGATTGTTCTGTCAGGACATTTCTCCTAAGTTCTAGATCTCTCATTTGACCCGTTTCCATTTCTTACATCAATAAATTATTTTACTCACCTCCATGTAATTTTCCTCACAAACAATCTCACGAGGGCTCCATGGGGTATCAAGGGAACAATTCATGGATACTTCATAAGCAGCAGTTACATTATCAAGGCTGGTCATTTCCATCTGCAGCCGGAGGCTGAAATCCTGGTCAAACTGAGGAGGGGGATTTTAAAAGTATTTGCTGTGAATAAAAAGTCTCAATTGTGTTGAAGAACCCAGCTTTGGAAGCAACCTTAGGCCTCAACGTCTAGATCCATCATTCTTTCTGACTTGGCATCTCCAGCTCCTATTAGCTTGAGAATATTGGGGTGGGGGAATCTACTCTGGGGTTCTTGGTGCTCTCTGAGCTTGGTGGTCATTGCACTGATGATGTTATCTAGTTTGGTAATAAAACGTCTGCAAGATAACCACCAAGTTCACAGAAGACCCTGTAATTTAACACCCTGAGCTACAAATATTCTCTTCTAAAAAGGAATTTTCCCCTTAGATTCAAGTTCTAATACTTGGACAAGGGACTACAAGAAAAATTCAAAAGCTTAAGGCTGGATGGGGAATGAAAAAGGACATCTCAGGAGGAGACAAGGAGCTCTCTAAAACTTCTCCAGAACTTCAGAAATGCAATCATCAAGAGTCAAGCTTGATCTGAGGGCAACTTTTATTTTTACTGTTTTAAGAGGCATGCAATGACTTACAGGTGGCCCTCAACTTACAACCATAATGGAGCCCAAAATTTCTGTTGCTAATTGAGACAATTGTTAAGTGAATTTTGCTCCATTTTACAACCTTTCTTGCCACCATTGTTAAGTGAATCACTGCAGTTTAAGTTAGTAACATAGTTGTAAAGTGAACCTGGGTCCCCACTCCATTGACTTTGTCAGAAACTTGCAAAAGGTGATCACATCACTCCAGCATCACCTGCAACTGTCATAAATATGAACCCATTGCCAAGCATCCAGATTTTGATCACATGACCCATGGAGATGCTGCAACAGTCATAAGTGGTCATAAGTCCCTTTTTCAGTTACTTAACTTTGAACAGTCGCTAAATAAACTGTTGAAAGTCGAGCACATATCTGTGTTTATTTTATTTGTAACTAGCTCGATACCAGTGTTTCACTACAAAACTATGTGTTCAGGCTTAGTTTTTGGGGAGGAAAATAAGAGGAAAAAAAATTCTGCCTCTGCCTACCAGCATCCATCATGAATCATTTTGTTATCCTCCTGTCAGCATGTTAGAGAATTGAGGGCTGTTTGGAAACTGAAACAGTATTTGCTGTATGAGCAAGGAGACAGCAAGGAGCCTGGGTGTGGCTTAGCTCAACTGTTCTATATTAAAGCTGCTTGGTGCTGTGAAACAAACTGAGACTCCTCTCCTCTGCTTGTGTTTTGCATTTGGAGCAGATTTCTTTTCAGGTGGGGAGAGGGAGTAGAACTCCTTAGCATCAGAGCATGTTAATAATAATAGAGGAAATACTAATGCTCTGATGGTCATTTCGAAAAATCCTTTCTTAGTGAGCCCCTAGAAGCCGAGGCTTGCAATAATGAAAAGAAAATGAAAGGAGTATAAACACAACAGAAGTAAAATAATAGAATAAAATAAATGAGAGAGGAACAAAAGGAGGATAACCAAAAAGATGGATTTGTGGAGAAACGAGAGCAAGGGGAGCCACCTCCATTTGGTGCCCAGGCCAACTGGCAGAGCTATGGGTTTTTAAATTCCCAATCCAGCCTTACGCTTTCAAATTTCCTTTGTGGCC
The DNA here is from genome assembly GCF_049901735.1 of Notechis scutatus. NCBI lineage: Eukaryota > Metazoa > Chordata > Lepidosauria > Squamata > Elapidae > Notechis > Notechis scutatus. Next base: position 110,207,197 of record NC_142025.1, on the reverse strand, counting down.
TCTTTTCCAAGGCGGCGGGGGGAAACCCTCGTTTCTTCCAAAGTCTGTTCAGGCCTTTGCTTTCTTAGGGAACATTTCCATTCTTCCTACTATTAGCCAATTGTGGCCCTAGGTTCTGCTTCGGTTTACCTTCCCAATAAGCAATCGAACCAGGAGTTCATTTAAAAGCAGTTTATTAGAGTACCCTGATAAAGTGGGATCTCTCTATGAAAAGGGAGGACCTCGAAGCCCATCTTACATTCGTTTTTATAGTTAACACAACGAAGGAAAATGTAAGAGGAAAGTTGATTGGATAGGATAACTTCCCCTTTGCAAGGAAATCAGTTACATGTAGAGAAACAGGTTACATGTTTGCATCCCATAATATCACACATGTTCATTAAAATGAGGCCTGATATCAGAAGGGGCATAAATGGTAAGGAAACAGGTTGTTTAGAGTTCACGAAAGAGATAAACCAGCCTCCCAATTTGTACCACCAATTTTTTTTTCTTATTTGGAGCTAGTCTCCAACCAGTTTATCTTTTCAATTTAGGAATGTTAAAAGCTATATAGTTAATTGGGAATTGGGATAGTTAGTTAGGAATTGGGAGCTGTACCTTAAGGCAGGGGTCCCCAACCACCGGTCCACGGGCCGGTACCGGTCCGTGGAACAAGTCCTACCGGTCAGTTGGCTGCAGTTAAGCGCCACATCTTGTTTTGATGAAAATGCTTCTGTGAGCTTTTCCGGTAGAAAGCTCACCGGAAGCACTTTTTCATCAAAAACAAGATGGCGGCGCCCAGCTGATGTCGGTACCGGGCCGCACCATAAAAAAGGTTGGGGATACCGGGCTGCGGCGTAAAAAAGGTTGGGGATCACTGCCTTAAGGGAATGCATCATGGTAAATGTAGTTAAGGTATCCTGGGAAATGTAGTCCATGTCATGTGGTCACATCTGTAATCCTGATTGGTCACTGAATTGACTCTTGGTGGGTTGTGAGAGGTTCCTGCTTTCTTGCTCGGACCCCAGCATCGTGCTGGCGTCTCTCCCCTTTGCTCCACTACTATGGGATGAAAGATCACTATCCTTTTGCTGTTCTGTCCTTTATAATTACTAGCTGAATTTAAGGCAGACAGACTTACTCCACAAAGGCATCCATATAAAGTCTCTTTATTGGTTCATCAGGCATCCTCATATATAACTCATGGTTACGTTGAGATTCATCTCAATGTCCAACTCTTTGCATAGCTGACTTTCTGGTATAAAAGGATAGTGATCTTTCATCCCATAGTAGTGGAGCAAAGGGGAGAGACGCCAGCACGAAGCTGGGGTCTGAGCAAGAAAGCAGGAACCTCTCACAACCCACCAAGGGTCAATTCAGTGACCAATCAGGATTACAGATGTGACCACATGACACGGACTACATTTCTCAGGATACCTTAACTACATTTACTATGATGCATTCCCTTAAGGGTACAGCTCCCAATTCCTAACTAACTATCCCAATTCCCAATTAACTATAAACTGTTGGACAGCACACCTATGCTCCAGTCAGTAATGAGCCTGAACATCACTTTAAAAGAGAGGAAACAAATCAAAGTAAAATACAAACTATGTTAGTTAAACAAGTTACAAAATCCATGTCATGTGCCCCTCATCACTACAGAATCTGGTTTATAAACTCTCCAGCCCAGCTTTAAGCAGGATAGGGTATAAGTCTTACCGCATTACGGACAGAACAAGCCAGAAATGAGACACGGATTTCCGGGTTTCCGTAGAGATCAACCCCATGGGTGAAACCGCACTGGGTAGCGATGTAATCAGTCACAGAGATACGCTGGCCAAGATCATCTAGGAAAATGAAGAAACAAATTTGTTATCCAAGGCAGGTCTGTAACATCATCTGCTCTTGGGGTTCACCATACCATCACAATAGGTATAGTGTATGAAAAGAAGGGCTAGGGATGACATGATAGCACTGTTCCAATATCTGAGAGCTGGCACAAAGAAGAGGGAGTCAAACTATATTCTACAAAGCACCTGAAGTCAGGACAAAAAACAATGGATGGAAATTAATCAGGGAGAGAAGTAAGACCTAGAACTACGGAGAAATCTATTGACAGTGTCTATGGAGATTCTCAGTCATCTAGGTTTGTAATGGCGAACTATGGCATATGTGCCAGAAGTGGCATGCAAAGCCATCTCTCTAGGCATGCAAGCTGCCACCCGTTGCTCTTTTGGGTTCTGGCGTGCACGTCACCTGAATTCTTACCGGCTCGTTTACTTACTGAAGACACTGTAACTCCAAGAATTTTGCCCCAATGAAGACTTGTCCAGCCATATCCAAAAGTAACGGTCCCGACATTCAGTCCGTACAGCCCCTTCCAGAAAAGGGAATATTTTTTTATAATAAGTAAGCAAACAAAAACCTAACACGATCACCTCCCTCCAACCCACCAGCTCTTTGTGGCTTCCAGAAAACTGTTTCCTGGCTACCTACTCAACTATGCTTATCGCTTCTGGAAATTCTTGAGACTGGCTTCACGCATTGTGTTAAAACCATAATAGAGTTTGTTATGATTCAGGTTAGCTTGTGCTATGACTCAATGTCAAAGGTAGTCTGGGAAAATTTGATTTCTCATTCTAATGCTCTCATTTGAATATGTTTTTTATTTATTTTTGGCAGTATTTCTTAACATTGACAACTTTAAGATGTGTGGACTTAACTCCCACAATTCCCCAGCCCTCCATGCTGGCTGAGGAACTCTGGGTGTTAAAATCCACATATGTTAAACTTGTCACAGTTGAGAAACACTGGTCTAGATTATTAATTTTAGAATAGAATAGCTTTATTGTCACTTTGAATGTACACTAATTGGCACACATTAAAAATGAAATTTCATTGCATACAGCTCTTAAAGGGTCACCACCTCCAATTTTACACTACATAAACTTGACATGATAAATAAATATGAAATTATGTATATACCCACATATATGATATGGAGAAACAACACTGTCTAGTTCGGATGTATACATTTATGGCAAGAAAATGAATCTTGTGAGTTTACCAGACGGATGGCCTAGGGAACAAAGCTGTTGCAGAATCTGGTAGTCCTGCTAAAAATATTTTAGCTTAAGTCTGCACATCAATTCAATAGCTACTTCCTGTGTGCTATTTATATTTTTGCAAGTTATTTCTATTCAAGCCATTTCCATGCACATCTCATTTTCAGTGCTAAACTTTGTGAAAAAAATGAGGCAATAACCATCTCTGATTTGCAGAAGATTAATATGGAAGATTGAGAAGAGTGAATTGGGTTGATTTATATTTAAAACATAAAATTAGTAATGTTCTTCATTACCTTTGCAGAACCAACACACTTACCTGTGGGGAAAGATATGGACACCACCTCTTGGCTCCCCAGTATAGAGAATAGGATACTATTGGAAAAACAAAGGCAAAAAAATGAAATTAGTTTTGCTTTGGAGTGATGAGATGGAGAGGATGAGGCTACAGGGAAAAATGGGATGGAACTATATCATGCAACATCTCAAATCAGAAAATAAATTAGGTTCCATAATTTGTGTGTAATCTTCTCTGGCAAGGAAGAAACAAAGCTACAGTATAAACAGTAGTAGAGGATAAATTGAACTAGCAAATTACTGTAGGTATTGATATAGTTTCAGACAGAATATAAAGGAAGGAAGCCATCTTTAAATATTCAAGACTTGTGAAAAAGAGGCAATAAAACAGGTTTAAAATCAAGAGATTTTGTTAGAGCATCTTGGACCATGTGGCTCACTTGCCAGAGGTTTCAAGTATCTGGAAGTTGCCAAGTTGAAAAAAATTCCAAATAAATAATAGTCCAATAATATTTTTATTGGGTCTATCAGCCCAGAGAGACAGCCAGTTTAATATAGTGGTCAAAGCATCAGAATAGAAAATGGGAGGCTGTGAGTTCCAGTCCTGGCTTGGGCATAAAGCCACCCAAGTGATCTTGGGCCAGCCACAAACTTTCAGCCCTAGAAAGAAGGCAATTGCACCATTTTTGAAAAACCTGATTTGTCCTGGCTTGTCACTGACATTCATACATGATTAAATAGAAAGAAAGAAAACTCAGAGACTCTTAATAAAGTCAATAATCGTGCAAGATTGTAAATTCTTCACCAAATTGCACTCACACATACATTCTGGGAATCTGGCAGAAAGAAAGAAAAAACCATAAGATACCCTCAATTGTATTTGTTCTTGCTATTGTAATCAAAATATTTAATAAAATTATTTTTTAAAGTGTTTCTGTCAACCCCTACCAACAACCAATAGTCATGAAATGCTCTCTCCAAGGCTTCTGGTTTTGGGAACACTACAAATACATTAAATGTGTTTCTCTAACACGGATCTTTTTGTAACAAGCTTACACAAGAGTTACACACAATAACATCAGTTCTCATGGTTTCCAGCGTTACAAAGAGATAAAACTCTGGAGCAGAGGAATACAGAGCAACCCTGTGTCGCAACTGTAAAATATTAGTTACTGAGAGGAGAGCAGAAAGTGGAATAACAAGTCTTAGATTGGGGATGTCCAACCTTGGCAACTTTAAAAAGTGTGGACTTCAACTCCCAGAATTCCCCAGCCAGCCATTCTGGGAGTTGAAGTCCATAGGTCTTAGTGAAAATAATAAACTAGTACAATGGCTTGCCTTCAGAAGTTGTGGTTGCTCCATCACTGGAGGCTTTTAAGAAGAGATTGGGCCACCATTTGTCTGAAATGGTATTTTATTACTCTTAGAGGAAAGGCTTCATACTGTTTCACTTGGTTACAAACCTAATCATGAACTGACCATGGCTGTTTTCACAAGAGCCTTTAAAACCTCGAAGTAACCAAAGATAATTTAGCTTGCTTTGAAAACCCACGCTATGGTCAACTTTGGGTGTTGGATTATGCTGTGAACCCAGAATATTGGCTTAGAAAAACAAAGCTCAGCTGTGAAGTATACTTCACAATAAATTATTCACACATTTGTGCCACCTTAAAACAATAAACTGTTCAAATACTGGTAGTATGTTTTGATTGCTTATTAGTAACCTATGACTATCACTAAGTGTTGTATCTTATGATTCTTGAAGAATGTTTTTTTTCTTCATGTATACCGAGAGAATACACACCAAAGACAAATTCCTTATGTGTCCAATCACACTTGGCCAATAAAGAATTCTATTCTAGTAGTTCTGCGTTTCACTTTCTCCAAACAAAGCATAACTTCACTAAAGTATTTGGAAATTATATCTAATACACCCCCTTCTCCAAATTCCAAACATTCATATCTGGTTTTCAATCACACTCCAAGGCTGTTTTTTCTCAGCTAGAATCACTGAGTTTTTCTAAACTTTCAAAACAAAAGTCAGACATCGCTTTTTCCAGATAAACCTCCCTTCTCTGGCCTTTAAGTGAGAAATAAAACAACCCATATACCTTACAAACACGAAAGACCTCATACTGGAGAGAAAAAGCTGCTTGCCTGAAGCACTCTGCTAATATCTTACTTTCAGAAACAACCACTTCTCAGCTTTGCTCTCACGCTCTTTATTTATATAGGTTTTGGCTTCTGGAGTTAACAGTGGTTTCACCTGCTTCCAGTCCTTTGTTAATTATTATTTAATTCACCACAATTCTATAACGCCCATTTCGACTAAGGGTCAGACACTAAGTGAATCATGACCCGGGGTGGAGAAAGGGAATTTATTTCAGGTTATGGAGGTGAATTACATATAGCTTTATTTCAGTTTTCTGCTAATTGTTTCATTTGATTTATCTTGCCACCTCCAAGGGAGGAAAAAAACTTAGGGAAGCCCATTCAAAATGACAAATCTTCTGATTGCTGACATCCTATATATATTCCTTTCGATTAAAAATTAGCCATCAATACGTGGAAACTCAGGACTGCGGAATTTAAATCAAAGGGGAGGAAGGAAATAAAGAGAATGACAAAAATTTTCCATTATTTTGAACGTAGCTTTACTTTTAATATAATAAACGTCTCATCCTCCCACCGCCCTTTCAGAAACGTAATAGGGTTTTTTTACATTTTTTAAAAAAAGCGATGGCCCCTTTAATCCGTCCTTTAAGGGCCGTCCAGCTCGAAACGCGTTAGTCCCATCTGCCTCGGCGGATTGGACGAGGTGCTCGTCCATCACACTCCATTTTACGTAACCGTCAGAATGGAACTCGATATACGAAGCGCACCATCCGGCTTCTGATTGGCCGCTTTGCTCGCTAAACGTTCCAGCCTAGCAGGGCGGGGCGGGAGGTGCGGATCCATTGGAAGTTTTAAAGAGAAAGTCGCCTCCTGTATGCAATCAAGCTAGGCTCAAAGGTAAGTCATTCGAAAAGGTGGAAGGATCGCCCGGAGGGTTTTTCTTTACAGCGGTCAATTGGCCGGTTCCAAATTTAACTTCCCCCATTCAATGTTCACTTCCTCCATTCATTTCATAGTATCCCCCGCTTCGCATGTTTTCCTTTGTGACGCAGTTAACAAGGAAAACCCTTTCTCCCAAGGTTCTTTATTATTATTATTACTTGCAGGGGTTTCCATGTCTATTTTCAATTATTTGGGGGCCGTTCCCAACCCTTCCCGGCCCAATTATTTTGCTTCCTTTTTTTTGCAGCAGAAATGGCATGCATCCCCCCAAAGGCCTGGGGATTCAAGCTGGGCGCGCTTCCCAGGGAGATCCCTGTTTCTTGCTACTTTTCTGAATCATCCTCATCTTTTAATCCCTTGTGAGGTGGAGTCTGGGCAACTAATGGAGCTAGCAGAGTGTTTACTGGCCCGATGCCCTTCCTGAGGCCAATACAGAGGGTTTTTTTCAGCAGATATATTCTCAGTGTGCCCAGAGAGAGAAATATCTGCCTCTACCTAGGATCGAACTGATTGTGACATGATTGGTTCTTTTTTAAAAGCCTGAAGAGAACAGATACAGAAGAAAACAGCAATTAGGTCCTTCCCAGATCTCAGAACTCTAGAGTAGTGGAGAAGGAGAGAGAGAAAGAGAAATTATAGCAATAGCAATAGCAGACTTAGAAAGGGCTGTAAAGCACTATAAAGTGGTATTGTTAACCTAATCCTCCTTGGCTTTTTCTCTGGTAATATCCCACTACTAACTAGAGCATACAAAACATTTGCTAGACCAATACTCAAATACAGCTCATCAGTCTGGAACCCACATTACGTATCTGATATTAACACAGTTGAGAAAGTCCAGAAATATTTCACAAGAAGAGTTCTCCACTCCTCTATTTGTTGCAGAATACCTTATGCCACCAGACTCAAAATTCTAGACCTAGAAAACCTAGAACTACTCTGCCTGTGGTCCGATCTAAGTATAGTATATAAAATCATACATTGCAATGTCCTACCTGTCAATGAATACTTTAGCTTCAACCATTACAATACAAGAGCACACAATAGATACAAACTCAAGGTAAACCGCACTGAACTTGATTGCAGGAAATACGACTTCAGCAACAGAGTGGTCAATGTCTGGAATACTCTACCTGACTCTGTGGTTTCTTCCCCCAAACCTAAAAACTTTAACCTTAGACTGTCTCCTATTGACCTCACCCCATTCCTAAGAGGTCTGTAGGGGGCGTGAATAAGTGCACCAACGTGCCTACCGTCCCTGTCCTGTTGTTCCTTTTTTTTTCTTATTCGTATCCATTTCATGTGTTCATAACTATGTTTATACTTATACCTGTTATCTTATAATTGCTTGACAAAATAAATAAAATAAAATAAATAATATTATATAAGTCTATTGCTATTGCTATATATCGTTTCACAGTGTTTTACAACCCTTTCTAAGCAGTTTACCGAGTCAGCATATTGCCTCCCAACAATCTGGGTCCTCATTTTACCGACTTCGGAAGGACGGAAAGCTGACTCAACCTTGAGGCTGGTGAGATTTGAACTGCCAAACAGCTAGCAGTCAGCAGAAGTAGCATGAAGTACTGCACTCTAACCACTGTGCCACCAAGGTTCAAATTATCCTCTTTGCTGCCATCTTCCCATTCAATACTCTCTGCCATCTAGTCCAAGTACTCCTCAACTTCAAGGCCCCAATCGAGCCCAACGTATAATTGGGTTGCTACAGATTGCTATATATTTTATTTTACGCATTTAAGTGCAAAAACTTTGCAGTTTGCAGCTCATCCAGGCCTCTGAGACTTCATTTTGTGTGTGTCACTTTTTGTGGATATCCAATGCATCTGCTCTTTGGTTTGTCTTGTAGGCAAAGGGCCATGGCAGACAAGCAGCTCCAAGAAAGCCACCTCTTTGGGGGTGCCTTTTCAGCTTGCCTCCCTCCTGGAAGTCTGGATATCAGGTGGGTTAGATTCTCTGCCTCTGACCAACTTCTGCCCAAAGGGATTCATTCCGGCCTTCCCAGTAGCCTCTTGGCTTCCCAACGTAACTTGTGGGTCAAACAAAGGCCTATTAGGCATTCTGATTTGGAAAGAACTGGACCAGTTCTTTGCATTGATGGATTGCAGGAATTTGGTAAGTTTACTCCAGGAGTGTCAAAACTCAAGGCCCGGGGGCTGGATTTGGCCTGTAAGATGCTTAGATCTGTTTCACGGGCCACCCTGGAAACAGCGAAGGACTGGCCCGCGGTGCCTCTTCCAGAAAAATGGAGCTTGGAAGGCCTGCAAGCTGCTCTCTTGAGCTCTGTTTTCGCTGCCAGAGGGTTGCAGGAGGCTGTTGCAGCCAAAACAGAACTTGGGAGCCCATTTTCGCTGGCAGAGTGCTCGGGCCGCCCTAGGCGACCCCGACATGAGTGATGTTGAGCTGCCCCCCCCCCAGTCCCCCCCAAGGTCAAACACAACTCTGGTGTGGCCCTTAATGAAATTGAATTCAACATCCCTGGCCTAGTCTAATAAAAGGAAAGACTAGGGGAGACATGATAGCAATGTTCCAATATTTGAGGGGCTGCCACATGGAAGAGGGGAGTCAACCTATTCTCCAAAGCACCTGAAGGCAAGACAAGAAGCAATGGATGGAAATTAATCAAGGAGAGAAGCAACCTAGAACTAAGGAGAAATTTCCTGACAGAACAATTAACCAGTGGAATGACTTGCCTCCAGAAGTTGTAAATGCTCCAACACTGGAAGTTTTTAAGAAGAGATTGGACAACCGTTTGTCTGAAATGGTGTAGGATTTCCTGCCTAAGCAAAGGGTTGGACTAGAAGACCTTCAAGGTCCCTTCCAGCTCTGTTATTCTGATTCCCATTTTTTAATAGCAGTTGCCATTCTGTGTGAGTTTTCTTAGGACGACAATTGGGACCTCAACTTCCTTTGCTAAGCGAGGCAGTTGTGAAACGAATCATGCCTCATTTTGCTTTTGGTGGCAAGGTTAAGTGAATCTGGCTTCCCTCATCGGCTTTGCTTATTGGAAGTCAACTGGGAAGCTCATGAGACCCGCCAGGATGCTGCAAGTGCCATAAATAGGAGCCAGTTGCCTAGCACTTGAATTTTAGATACAGACTAGCTCGATACCCATGCTTCGCTACAAAACTATGTGCTTGGGCTTAGTTTTTGGGGAGGAAAATAAGGGGGGAAAAATTCTGCCACTGCCTACGAGCATCCATCAGTATTCATCTGGCTAGCATCCTGTCAGTGTGTGAGAAAGTTGAGTTGTTTGGAAACTGAACCAATATTTGCTGTATGGGCAAGAAGGAGACAGCAAGGAGCCTGGGTGTGGCTTAGTTCAACTGTTCTGTACTAACGCTGGTTGCTGCTGTGAAATTAAAGCTAAAACTCCTCTGCTTGTGTTTTGCAGGTGGGGAGGGGGAGTAGAACTCCTTAGCATCAGAGCGTGTGAATAATAATATAGGAAATACTAATTCTCTGATGGTCATTTCGAAAAATCCTTTCTTAGTGAGCCCCTAGAAGCCAAGAGGAACCTACGTGCCAAATTTCAAGTTTGTAGGCTTTACAGTTCTGGAGATTTTGTGATGATGTGTGAGTGGTATTTCGCTTTTATATATATATAGATTAAGATTGTAGAGTAGAGTATGTTATAGTTTAGTAATTATAGTGTAGTGTGGTAGTGTATAGTATGGTATCGTTTAGTATAGTATAGCAAGTCCAACCTCCCCGCCCAAGTAGGAGACCCTACACCATTTCTGACAAATGGCAGTCCAATCTCTTCTTGAAAGCCTCCAGTGATGAAGCTCCCACAACTTCTGAAGGCAACTTCTGTTCCATGGGTTGATTGCTCTCACAGTCAGAAAATTCCTGTTATTCTATTCTAACCATGATCGGATGACTGAATATCTCCATAGAAGATGGCCTGCTTGTTGGGTCTTTAGGAGGTCCACGTGCTCACAGACACGTAGTGGCTGGCTGACCCTGATTTCTTCTCCCTGTCTATGTCTTTCCCTCACAGCGAAATGCGTCAGGTCCCTGACAACCAGGAAGTCTTCGTTCACCCCAGCACAGATCAGAGCATCATCGTAGAACTTCTGGAATACCAAGCAGGGGTGCCGGATGAAAATGCTGCCAGGTATGTGGTGCAAAATGGGACAATTCATTGCAGGACAGATTGGTACTAGAGTTTCAAGCAGGGGTGGGCACCTAAGGGTTCACCCGGATTCAGGAGAATCTGTAGCTAATGTTATGGCTGGTTCGGAGAACTGCCAAATCCCACCCCTGGCTCGTAAAATGGGGTAAACTCAATTAACAGCTGTCTCGTTTAGCAACAGAAATTTTGGGCTCAGCCGTGGTCATAAATCGAAGGCTAGCTGTATGTTCTTTTAATTAGAGGCCATGAATGCAGAAATTAATGGATTTTCCTGTAAATATTCTGGAAAGCAAATCTGTTTCCAGACTGGCGTATTTCCAGTATAAACAATTGTATAGTATAGTATTGTATACTATAGTTTACTATAGCATAGCATAGCATAGCATAGCATAGTACAGTAATTATAGTATAGTATACTAACTAGCTCGATACCAATGCTTCGCTATGAAATTATGTGGTCGGGCTTAGTTTTTGAAGAGGAAAATAAGGGGGAAAAATTCTGGCTCTGCCTACCAGCATCCATCAGCATTCATCTGGCTAGCATCCTGTCAGTGTGTGAGAAAGTTGAGGGCTGTTTGGAAACTGAAGCAGTATTTGCTGTGTGAGCAAGAAGGAGACAGCAAGGAGCCTGGGCATGTTTTAGCTCAACTGTTCTGTACTAAAGCTGCTCGGTGCTCTGAAACTGAAAACTCTCCTCTGCTTGTGTTTTGCATTTGGAACAGGTTTATTTTCAGGTGGGGAGGGGGAGTAGAATTCCTTAGCATCAGAGCGTGTGAATAATAATATAGGAAATACTAATGCTCTGATGGTCATTTCGAAAAATCCTTTCTTAGTGAGCCCCTAGAAGCCAAGAGGAACATACGTGCCAAATTTCAAGTTTGTAGGTTTACAGTTCTGGAGATTTTGTGATGATGCATGAGTGGTATTTTGCTTTTATAATACAGTATATAGATACTGTAGATTGTATAGTATGGTATGGTATGGTATGGTATGGTATGGTATGGTAATTATAGTGTATGGTAATTATAGTGTATAGTAATTATAGTATAGTAATTATAATGTAGTATAGTAATTATAGTGAAATATAGTAATTATAGTATAGGATAGTAATTATATTATAGTACATTAGTGGCATTAATTAATCGATGACCAATTAGCCTTAGCAACATTTTCATCAGACTCAGTATCTAACTTATTATGTAGCAAAAGCCTAAAATGTTGGCTTCACTGGTGAAACCTGAAAATACAAGCAGGAGGAAGTAACATTGAGAGGCAACTGTTCTACTACAGGAGACCATCTGCTGGAAGACTTGGCATGGAAGGGAATGTAGCTTAGTGGTAGAGTGCATGTTTTGCATATGTGGGGTCCTGGGTTCAATCCCCAGCATCTCCACTTTTTACAACTTCCTTGTGCGGGGAATTGGGGAAGAAATGACAAAATATCACAGCTAGGTGGCAGCACTTACTTGGGCCAGGGTGATCTTAGGGAAGATCATACCATCAAATATGGTACTTAGTCTTTGGAATAGGAATATGAATAGAATAAAATAGGAATAGAAATACTATACTATCCTACTGTGTACTATACAGGTATAATCCTTGACTTACAACCACAGATGAGCTTTGAGTTTCTGTTGTTAAGTGAGACATTTGTTACTTGAGTTTTGCCTCAGTTGTTAAGTCAATCACTGCAGTTGATAAGTTACTAACCCGGTTGTTAAATGAATCCAGCTTTTCCATTGACTTTGCTCGTCAGAAGGTCGCCAAAGGGGGAATACGAACCAGTTGCCAAGCGACTGAACTTTGATCATGTGAGCATGATGAGGATGCTGGAAAGGCCATAATTCTGAAAAACGGCCGTAAGTACTTTTTTTTCAGTGCCATTTCAACGGTCACTGAACGAACTGTTGTAAGTCAAGGGCTACGTGTGCTTTATGTGGCCAAGTGTGATTAGGCACACAAGGATCCCCATGATCATGTGATCAAAATTCAACTGGCTCCCATTTATGACCATTGCAGGATCCTGGGGTCACATGGTCTACTTTTGTGACCTTATGATAAGCAAAGTCAATGGGGAAGCTGGATTCACTTAACAACTGGGTTACTAACCACTACTGCAGTTATTCGCTTAATAACAGTGGCAAGAAAGGTCCTAAAATGGGACAAAATTAACTTCACAAATATCTCGCTTAAGAGCAGACATTTTTTGTGGTCATAACGTGAGGACTACCTGTATTTGTTGTTGTGAAGTTGTGTCTGACCCATCTCAACCCCATGAACAACTTTCCTCCAGGCCTTCCTGTCTTCTACCATCCTCTGGAGTCCCTTTAATCTCACGCTGACTGCTTCAGTGACTCCATCCAGCCACCTCATTCTCTGTCGTCCCCTTCTTCTTCTGTGGCCCTCAATCTTTCCCAGCTCTTCTCCAGTGAGTCCTTCCTTCTCATTAGGTGGCCAAAGTATTTGAGTTTCATATTCAGGATCTGGTCTTCTAAAGAGCAGTCAAGGTTGATCTCCTCTAGGACTGACCAGTTTGATCGCCTGGCTCTAACTGGAGTTACTTTGCATTTTCTCCATATTCAATGTTCACCTATGCAATTTGGGGAAGGGGTTCATCTGGAATAATCTGAGCTGCGGATAAAGAGATTCATTGGTGGAAGGGTCAGTGGGAGATGTCCAGTCCACCCATCTTTTTTTTTTTTAACCACCCCATCCCACCAGGTACCATTTTGAAGACATTGCGGGCAGTTCGGCCAATTTGGAGATTTTGAGCCAAGACCAGTTTGCGCCCGCTCTTCTGGCATTCGAAGGCTGCAGCAGCACCTGGCAACTCACAGGCCGGCAGAAGATCGCTAAATTCAATGAGGACGTGAGTGATGAGGTTACCCGTTTCCGAATCGTGTCCTGCCACTTGGCAGACCTTGCTCCGAACATTTTTCTGCAACGAAGGTGGTTCTGCAGGATGAACCATCTGGGGAGGGAAAACGGGCATATAACACACACACACACACACACACACACACACACACAGAGAGAGAGAGAGAGAGATGTACAGGTGATCCTCAAGTTACAACCATTGGTTTGGTGACTGTTTTAAGTTACGACAGCATTGGAAAAAATGACATTTTTACGACCAGTTAGGCCAGTGGTGGCTAACCTTTTTGGGCTCCCGTGCCAAAAATTACACCCACGCACATGTGTGCTCGTGTGCCAGCACCCAGAAGGCAATGCACGTGCCCGCCCACGCCCCTATGCGTGCACATCTTCCACACACCCCGCGCATGCGCGCCAGATACCTGACAATCAGCTGTCAGGCATGCGGCGCATGTGCATGCGCAGTGAGGCTCTTCTGGGCGACCTCTCATGTGCCGGCAAAATAGGTTCACCATCACGGAGTTAGGTCATCCCTGTTGTCAACTAAAAAGATCCTCCTTTGGTCTTTTTAGCTGTCAGAAAAAGGGAGTGGGGGAAAACAAGGCATTCCTTAAATGCCTAGATAAATGCTTAGACTTTTGATTTGAATGAGGGTGGATTTGTTGGAGTCCTGACACCTGTGATGAAATGTCTATGGCAGGGGTTTTGCCAAATTCGATTTCATTGAAGGCCGTATCAAGGTTGTGTTTGACCTCAGCGGGAGGGGGTAGACTGGCCAGCTTGACATCACTCATGTCGGGGGCACCTGTGGTGGGGCTGGAGGGATCCACTTTTGCTAGTAGTTTGTTTTGCTAGCACTCTGCCAGCGAAAACAGAGCTATGGGGGCCATGTATGCCCCCCGGCTCCATTTTCGGCTGTGACATTCTCCTGCAGTGCTCCACCAGTGAAAACAGAGCAAGAGGGACCATACGCGGCCTTCCGAACTCCATTTTCACTGGCAGAAGCACTGCGGGCGAGTCCTTCGCTGTTTCCAGGGCAGCCCCGCGGGTCAGATCTAAGCACTCCGTGGGCCGGATCCAGCCCACCAGCCTTGAATTTGACACCCTGGTCAATGGAGATTCTCAGTCCTCCAGGTCATGGTTGCCCCAAAGGTGTTTTTTCAAGAGGCAACCAGACTCTGTTTTTTTTTCTTTTGAAGATGTGCTTCTCATCCAAGAAGCTTCTTCAGCTCTGAGTGGATGGTGGGGAATGGAGGGATTTTATACTCCTTGCAGACAGCTGTTCATTTGCATCCTTTTAGAGGCCGCTTGGAGGCTTGTCTGTGTCCTCAGAGTCACCTGAGTAGTGCAAATGGGTGTGGGGGCTTCTTGGAACTGTTGAAAGGACTGTGTTGTTGACTGTTGAGAGAGGGTTGTTCCATTTTGACATAGACCAGTGGTTTGAAAGAGAGGTCAAAGAGGTCATCTGTGTGAAAATAGAACAGCCCTCTCTCAACAGACAGGGAGGGATATGACATATATCTCCAATCTACAACACAGTCTATCCAATGCAAAGAGGAAACTTCTACAGGCAGCCAGCAATCAGCAGAAGTAGCCTGCAGTACTGCATTCTAACCACTGCGCCACCACGCCTACTGTGGCAAGAAAGGTCGTAAAATAGGGATAAATGCCTCACTTAACAAATGCCTCACTTAACAACAGAAATTTTGGGCTCAGTTCTGTTGTACATCGAGGACTACATGTACCTGTGTTCATTTTCTGCCTTGGTATTTATCTAGTTCAGACATGACATTGTGCCCTGTTGAACTAGCCAGAGTGGACCTTGCTTGGCTTATACTTACATAAGAGAAACCATTGATGTGGTTCTGTCCCCTTCCCATGAATATGCCCTTGTTTAAAGAAGAGGTGCTATCCCTCATGATGTCGAAAGCCGGCTTTCCATCGGTATAAAATGGGAGGCGTCAGGTAGGCCCAATTAATTTCTTCTTCCTGTTTTCCGGTCCGCAGGCCAAAAATGATGTGTGTGTGCATTTGGTGTTGCTACGCCTCCCCCAGTACGGAACGGATCTGCTTGTCACTTTCAATGACCCCATTTGGATTAAGTGAGTGTGCCTTAATTCCCTCCTCTGCCTGCCGCAAGGTTAGAACCACTAATTGCTCTGAGGAAAGGAGAGAAAGGGAATTTTCTGACCCGGCTCCCAAACACGACAAGCCCTTTGTAGATAACGAAACGTTCCCTTTATTAGGAGCGCCAGCAGACGCCCTCTCACAGCAGGCTAACGAAGTCTCTAAGTCGGGTGTCAAACACAATGCCTGCGGGCCGAATCTGGCCCACGATGTGGTTGGATCCAGCCCAACCAGCATCACCCAAGGACAACCAGAGACCTGAGGCGGCCCTCAGTGAAATTGAGTTTGACACCCCTGCTCTAAGCTTTGTGGAAAGTCACGCTCCCTTTCCCCCTGAAATGACCCCAACACACCAAGAGCTCTCTCCCCACACCTGCAAGGGAAGCGCAGCACAGGCACACTCAGAAGGCGCTGCACATTCTCAGAAGAATTATGATAATTTCCCAACAGGATTCAGAAGTGTAGGCGGACCAGCAGGGAGATGAATAGTTGTCTGCCATACCAATTCATCTCCACCCCCTGCCTTTTATCCCCAGAGCTAGGGTGGGGCTTCGCTAGCAGGGGTGGCACTTCCGTCCCAAGGACCGGCCCATAGATTCCCACTGCTCTCCTCCCCTCTGCCTTCTGCACATTCACATGTCAGGCACTGGACCCAGCTTTTCCTCGTCTTCCTCATCAGCTACCTCCAGACCTGGGGGATGTTGACTCTCCCATCTGAGGGCTGGCGGACAGCTCAGGCTCCGCCTCTGTCTCTGACAGCTCCATTCCCTCTTCCTCCTTGGAGCTCCCAGATTGCCCTGACTCCCACGCCACCTCCTCATCTGATTTGGCTGCCAGAGAGGATGGCAGCTGACAGGCCACAATAGGAATGGGATAAATTGGAAGAGTGAGAATTAAGAATATAAGTGGAGTGGGGTATCGTAGTAGTGAAGATGCTCGCCTCCCATTCAAAAAGTTGAACGTTCAATCCTAAGTAGCGGCAGATGTTTCTCTCTCAGGGTGCAATGAGAAAAAAAATTAATCTGCTGGAACTTCACGTGGTGTCAGGAAGAGTCCAGTAAACTCTTAGGCTCCATCCCGTCACCCTGAGTCTACCCTGAATTAAAGGATTACAGGGCTGTAAAAAAGGAATGAAAATTAAGAATATTCTTGCGGTTGCGGCTGAGCAGTTTGACTTCCGACTTTTGAGAGCCATCCCCATTAAATGCATCCTCAGCTCAATTTGAGGGGAGTTGAGGGTGTTTAAAAGATGTGTAGTAGGTTTCTTATGGCAAACCTTTTGAAATTCCACTCTCCTTTCCCTCCAAATTGTCTTTAACTTACAACCATTCGTTTAGCGATGGCTCGAAGTTACAGCAATATGGAAAAAAAGTGACTTAGGACTGTTTTTCACTTATGATCTGTGGTCACATTATCAAAATTTGGGTGCACGGCAACTGGTTCATATTTACAACAGTTGCAGTGTCTCCTGGGGTCAGGTTATCTCCTTTTGCCACCTTCTGGAAGCAAAAGCAATGGGGAAGCCAGATTCACTTAACAAACAATGCCACTGACTTTAACAAAGGCAGTAATTCACTTAACGTCAAGAAAAGTCATAAAATGGGGCAAAATTCACCAAGGACAAAAATTTTGGGTTCAGCTGTGGTCATAAGTCAAGGACTAGCTATATTGGGGAAGGATCTGCCTGTTCTGTAGACTGAAAGATAGTCAGCTGATGGCCGTGTGGGTTTTGGCACACATTTTGCAATTCTGCCCTGTGATGACCAGTTCTTTTTTTCTTCTTTCTTCTGAGGCAGCCCTCTAAGTACCAGCGCTGTGCAAAATACAGACGTCCCCTTGGCACTGTCTCGACCGCCCTGGACAGTGCAGCATTTCCACACTTTTGTGTGTAGCCTGCGGCTCCTGAATCCTGGACTGTTTGGTTAACAGTTCTCTTGTCTCACGTTTGCCAGAAATCCAGCTTTGCTCCGGCGCGGCTGTTATCCCTGAGCTGTCTGGTTTAGAGTCCTTCAAATGAGCACGCTGGCTGTGGTATACGGATCTTTTTCCTTCATCCCAGTCGGAAAAGGGGAGATGGACCCTGAATGCCAAAGGATGTTCTCCTGACAAAAAGCAACCTTGGCTTGCTTTAGGATTGCATTATACCAGTGTTTTTCAAACTTGCCGACTTTAAGATGTGTGGAGCAGTGTTTTTCAAAGTTGGTGACTGTCAGCCTTCAAGAATCTTTCTTCTGCTTGTATTTCTGGCTGCCATAGTAATGGGGGGAGGGAGGATAAATTGGGCTTTGTGTGGGGGGGGGGGGAAGGGTGCTGGAGGCTTGAGTTGGGAAAACTTGGGAAAACTTTATGCTTGCTGTGCAGCTGCAGCATCTTATCTATCCAGGCCAAGGTCAACGGCCAGATGTCTGATCACGGATTGGATGGCCAGTTTGAACTGTTGTGGGTGAGAAAGCATCCAGAGATGGATGCCCCTTTTGTGATCCAAGCCAATGCAAGTGATGTAGCAGTGGGGGCGGTGCTACTTCAAGCAAATGAGATTGGAACTTTGCAACCTTGTGCTTACACCCCCCATAACCTAACTGAGACAGAGAGGAGATGGACTACCGTATATGCCGGCGTATAAGACGACCCCCCAACATTTCCACTCAAAATATAGTTTGTTATATACTCGCCCCTCTTCCGCATGCCTTCCACTTTTGCACTTTTTTTTTGAGGCATTTTGTGCACCGTGAAGCTCCCGTGAGCGAAGGAGCAGCCAGCCTTCTCCAGCTCCCAAGGAACGAGGCTCGCACCACTCGAGCTCCGCTGAGGTATCCAGCTGGGGCTGTCAGGAGTTGTTACCGCTGGCGCAGCTCTGCGCGGCTCCAGTCCCGCGTTGCCTCGGGAAGGGAAAGGCAAAAAGGAAGAGCCCGGCGGCGCTTTGCAATGGCAGCAGCGGCTCCTGGTTTTGCCTTTCTCTTCCCGAGGCAATGCGGGACTGGAGCTGCGCGGAGCCGCGCCAGCGGTAACAACTCCTGACAGCCCCAGCCGGATACTCTCAGCGGAGCTCGGGCAGTGCGAGCCTCGCTTCCTTGGGAGCTGGGAGAAGGCTGGCTGCCCTTTGGCTTCACGGGATTCGCTTCCACGGTGCGCAAAGTGCCTCAGCCGCGGCAGCCGCAGTGCTTCCCAATTACTATTTGCCGGCGTATAAGACGACCCGGCATATAAGACGCACCCCCAATTGGAGGCATGTTTTTCAGGGCAAAAAAGTCTTATACGCCGGCAAATACGGTATTTGGGAAAAAGAAGCATTTGCTGTCCAATGGGCCTTATTAACTTATTAACTCGAAGGAGCAAAAACACCCTTTGAGGTGTGGACGGATCATAAAAACTTAGACGCTCTAAAAACACCTCGGAAATTGTCGCCTAAGCAAGTTCATTGGGCGCAATACTTTATGCGGTTTAATTTTTTTAATTGAAGTACCTCCCGGGGGGGGGGGGATTTTTTTTATGGCAGATGCTTTATCTAGATTACCCCAATATAACAGTGTCCACCCAGAAATGATCCATCCTATTGTTCCTACAAGGCAACTGGCTGCCCCGATGGTTATCAGAGCCCAGAAAAGGGGAGGTCAGCCTTCAAGAACCTTTCTTCTGCTTGTCTTTCTGGCTGCCATAGTAACAGGGGGAGGGAGGATAAATTGGGCTTTGTGGGAGGGGGGGAAGAGTGCTGGAGGCTTGAGTTGGGAAAACTTGGGAAAACTTTATGCTTGCTGTGCAGCTGCAGCATCTTATCTATCCAGGCCAAGGTCAACGGCCAGATGTCCGAATCACCACCTGAAGATACCCCACACAACATTATACACATCACGGATTGGATGGCCAGTTTGAACTGTTGTGGGTGGGAACAATGCCGTAACTTTGTATATGTGATTTTCGCGTCTAATGCCTCAGATCTTGAATTCTTTTGATGCTACCACTTGATTTCCAGTAAAAATAAATAAATAAAAGTCCCTTTCTCTATAACAATGGAGCCTAATGGTTTCTTTCTTGGATTTTGACCTGACAGCAACTCTAAGATGTGTTGGACTTCAATTCCCAGAATTCCCCAGCCAGCCATACAGATTGGGGAAGTCTGGGAGTTGAAGTCCACACGTCTTAAGTCACCAACTCTGAAAAACACATTAGACCGTAATTTTACTCACCTCTCCAGCTATTTCCTAATGTCCTACAAGCAAACTGGGATTACCTACCCTTTGGATAATTAATTCACTAGCTTGAGATTTACCACTCACAATTTATCTCCCCATACCTCAGTAATGGAAGGAGCACGAACCCCAGAAATAATTACACATCCAATGAACTGCCAAAGAAATACTTTTTATTTGGGGTAGCTGTATGTTCTAGGCATGTGCCAGTGACTTCTCGCCCTCAAACAATTAAGAAAAGAAACAAAAACAGAAGGAAATTTGCTGCAAGATTGCTCCTTCTTTCCCATTTTTTCTTCTTTGTTCCTTCAAATTCCATCTCTTCCAAAAAGCTTTACGTGTTTTGTCATGAAATTTGAGGTTGCTTGTAAATTGTTTTCTCAACCGTTCTTGAGTGTCAAGGGACACGGAGGCCAACTGGAACAAGTTAAAAATATAATCAACCCACTGAAAATATAGTGGTTCCTCCCCCACACACCAAATGAGTAAAAGAGTTAGAATCTCATCCTCAATGTTTTGGGTGCGTGCCTCATCTCTTAGCATCATCAGTGCTACATTCAATAGAGTTTACCATGTGGTTTGGAGTGGCCACTTACAGTGAATGCTTTTCTCCTTTTTTAAGTGGATCTTTCCTTCAGGTCTGGTGCTTGATTAAAATAAACGCAAGCTTCAACAGAAGCTTTTACCTACCTGTATGACATTAAAATTCTCATGTCCGTTTGTAAACTCCAATGGGGCGAAACAGTGCATCGTAAGGCAAGAATTTTTGAATCGGTGTACCTCAAACGGGGATGATTTAGAGCAGGGGTCTCCAACCTTAGCAACTTCTTCAACTCCCAGAATCCTGGGAGTTGAAGTTCACAAGTCTTAAAAGTTGCCAAAGTTGGAGACCCCTGATTTAGAGAATGTGTCCAAAATCTTGCCCCCCATTTTCTGGGACAGCAAAATGATGTCCTCTTCATTAGCAGGACATCATTTGCAAGGAAATCACGGCCACAGGTTAAATTCAGAGGCAAAACTTCTCTGGAAGAGAGTTTGTAGAGATTATCCAAGTGACCCTGGAGAGCCACTCAAGAACAGACCAGGGAAACTGCCGTTTTTGTGATTGGTCACTGAGTGGAGCTGAATGGGACTTGAGGCACGGACTTTTACAAGTACTAAACTGAATTGAGCCCCATTTATGTTTTTGGATTTTTTTTTCTCCCTCGCATATGGGAGATTAACCTCCTGTTTTCATGATAAGGAGAACCTGAAGATTAAACAAGAACCCTTTATGATGTGCAGGCTTCAGCTCCCAGAATTCCCCAGCTAAAATGGGAGTTAAAGTCAATACATTTTCCCTGACCTGCCTGGCAGTTTACCTATCCTTCCTTCCTTCCCTCCCTCCCTCTCCTCTCCTTCCTTCCTTCCTGCTGCATCAAGTTTATACTTCCTGGTGGCTTTCCTGTTGAAATAAAAATGGACTCCGCACAAGGGAAAGATATCACAAGAATTGGGAAGGAGGCATGACATGTGCCACACGGGTCAGAATAGGTCAAGGATGTGTGTAGAGAATGTATGAGGTGCTGTGGAAGTCCAGGAGAGTACAGAAGTATGCAAAAGGTCAGATGGAGTACACAGGAATTTGGTATGAGTTGAGAAAGCTGAGTAGGGGTGCAGGACAGTGCCATGAGGTTGACACAGCACGCAGAACTGTGATGCAGCTAAAGGTATGCAGTGGTACATGAGGGGTAGGAGCCCAGAAGGGCTATGTGTGTTGTGTGAGTGGGGGAGACTTGCCTGAAAAACTTGTGACTTAACTTTCTGGCTTCTTCTTTGCCAAAGGTTTCAGGAGTGTTGGAAAGGACAAATGACTCGATAGAGGTGGCACGACTGAAATGGCCACAAATGTGTCAAATTTCAATTCCCAGTCACATGGGGCCCAAGTTTTGGATACATTCTGTATGTTAGCCCATTTGATGTATATTGATTGAAAAACTGTTGCCCCATAATGCACCATTTTACCCAACTGAACATTACAAACAGATCTGATAACTTTAATTAAGCATGTGGATAGACAGCAAGAAATCCAAAAGAGCAGGACAGCACTCTAGTGCCACCTAGAGGAGGGATTAACAGAGGAGCAGGTGAGCCCTACCTATAGGCCTACTTGGTTGCCATGGAAAACAGCTTGAACTCAGCCCGCCTCCCGCCACCTTTACAGAGGCCCTATATGTTTGCACACTGGGCCAAAATGAGCCAATGAAGTGAGAAAGCTTTTTAGGGCTTCTAGGTAGGTGGGACCTGGAGGCCATTTACAAAACCGACAGCGGTCCATCTTCTGCAGTGGAAAAATGGCGCTTCACTATAGAATGGGCCTGGTGGGTTCCTGCACAAGCTTCAACAGGAAGAGCTTCAGGAAGAGCTTCTGTGTGATGGTTTGGCTCCTCAGTCCAGAAATTAGGATTGAGGTATTATTATTCCAGGCAGGAGAAAGATTTGCACGTTTATTTTCTCCTCCCACCTGTAGCAAAATAGAAAAGGGGACCCAGAGGTGAGAACGGCCAAAAAACAA
The DNA here is from genome assembly GCF_049901735.1 of Notechis scutatus. Classification (NCBI taxonomy): domain Eukaryota; kingdom Metazoa; phylum Chordata; class Lepidosauria; order Squamata; family Elapidae; genus Notechis; species Notechis scutatus. The sequence goes on along the minus strand of NC_142025.1, from coordinate 110,184,898 downwards.
AGCGTGAGGAATGGGCTACCAATGATCTTTCTCTGCCCAGTAAGAAGTTGAATCTCTTGAGATTAGCTTGACTGACAGCGAGGTCCGGACCGCCCCCTGAGGTATGTCACGACGTGCAAATTGGGGGGGGGGTCATCCCCCTTATGAGCGGCTTCACTCCTGCAGTCAGCGGAAGTTGACTTGGCGGATTTGATCCCAGAAGAGAAGGCTGAGGATCGTGTGCGGCCCGATGCGGAAGTAAGAAGCCCCCACTCCTTTGTAGGCCCCCCAAAAGCCCTCGGTCCGGATGATTTGGGCCAGGCAGTCCAAGAGTCCTTTGTACATCATGCCCTGCCATATAAGAAAAGGAAACTATGAAGAAATCAAGCTCAGTGGCAAATTAAGAGCACCCCACTTTTTTTAGGTTATCCCTCGCTTTCAAGGTCCCATTCTCCCAGCCCCTCCACCTTAGATTTTGGAAAACTGGTTTCCTTGTTTTTTAAAAAATTTATAAAAATGAACAAAACCACTAGCAGGTTTTTGCAAAAGTATGGGGAGATGAATTCAATATAACCTTCGAGTTACAACGGTTCATTTAGAGTTTGGAAGATTTAAAAAAAATTAAAAAGTGGAATTAAGAAAGGGTTAACAGCGAAGCTGGGTCTTAAAAAAGATTAAAATCACATCAACTGGACCAAAACAAGTTTATTTATCTGAGATGTTTGGTTATTCATCCAAGTAAAGTCCACCAGTCAAAATTTAAAAAAAAAGTGGGGAGAAACCCCTGCAGTTGGTACATTCCAATGACAATGTCCACCTAACTAATTTTTATTTATTTATTTTGACTGATGAAGTTACTCAGATGAGCAACGAAATGTCTCAGATTAACAAACTTTGGTCCAATTTTGCCATGATTTTAACCTTTTTTAGATACTTTTGGGCCTGGATTATTGAATTTTCATGGACATATTGCAATACATTTTAGGGAGGAACCCCTGCAGTTGGTGTGGCAAGAGTTGGTACATTACAACAACTCTAATTCTCTTCCTAACTACTTTTTTAAAATTTATTTTGACTGATGAAGTTACTTGGAAAAGTAACAAAAAGACTCAGATTAACAAACTTTGGTCCAGTTTTGCAATGATTTTGACCTTTCAAGATATTTTTGGCCTGGATGATTGAATTTTCATTGATGTACAGCGAAGCTGTGGAGTTAAGCAACTTGTCTAAGGGACCCCTGAAACCAATGGGGTGAATGAATCAAGTGGAAGTCACAAGTTGGGTGACCGATTTAATGAACCCAATTCCAAGCAATTTATAGGCAGTCCTCGGCTTATGACCATGCTTGAGCCCAAAATTTCCCTTGCTAAGCGAGATTGTTGTTAAGCGAGTTTTGCCCCATTTTTCATGACCTATCTTCCCACAGTTCTTAAGTGAATCACCGCAGTTGTTAAATGAGCAACACGGTTAAGTGAATCTGGCTTCCCCATTGACTGGGGATCGCGTGACCTTAGGACACTGCAAACATCCCCAATATGAGCCATTTGCCAAGGGTCTGAATTTTGATCACATGACTTTGGGGATGCAGCAGTGGTCGTAAGTATGAAACAGTGGCCATAAGTCACTTTTTTCCAGTGCTTTTGTACTTCAAACAATCACTAAATGAATGGTTGTCTCAAAGGTTGCTTTTTCAAGAGGCAAGTGGACTTTCTAGTTTTTCTTTGAAGACGTTTCGCTTCTCATCCAAGAAGCTTCTTCTATTCTATAAACTTCAGAAATGAAGAAGCTTCTTACCGTGTTTCAGCAAAAATATGACCTACCCCTGAAAGTAAGTCCAAATGTCAAGCATCCAGAAAGTATCCATGATATCAATTACTCCGAGATGTTATCTCTCCAATTGATTTATTAGGAACAGATCTGGCAAGTCAAAAGCAATTTCCCAAATAAAAGTTTTTGGGTGTGTTACACAGAACCCACCTTCTCTCCTCCCTCCTCTCCTCCCACTTCTACACTTCATAAATCACGAGAACCAGTTAACTGCAACTGGAAATTCTTAATACAACACACAGAATAACCTTGAACTTTTCAACTCCTCTAACTCTCTAAAAACAAATGTGGCAGCTGAATTTCAAAGCTGACAGGCGTTCCCTCTTGAAAATTCCTCCTCCTAAAAGAAAAAAACACCACACATATAGGGGTTAATACACTGTCCTTAATCCCCTCTCCCCACTCCAAGAGGACCCTTCGGTTTGTGGGGAAAATCCTCATGGAATTGGTTAACCAATTGATCAGCATCAACATTCCAACTCTTTACCCAACTAGCATCTGAGAGGAGGTATCCTTTCCATAAGACCAAATACTGCAATTGGCCATGGTGTAATCTAGAATCAAGAATTTTTTGAATCTCATAATGTGTTTCCCCATGTACCGTCAATGGTTTAGGGGGAGCAAGTGGTAGTGGTCTTATCATTGATGTAGTAGCTGGTTTTAGTAAACTACAATGGAACACTGGATGAATTTTCCCCAATAGTCGAGGAAGACGTAATTGGACAGTGACCGGATTGATTATCTTTGAAATTGGGAACGGACCCAAGAATTTTGGACCCAGCTTCTTACTGGGCAGTTTCAACCTAAGATACTTGGTCGACAAATATACTTTGTCCTCTACTTTAAAAGGCGGTTGAAGGGATCTATGTTTATCCACCTGTTTTTTATAAATTTTTGCAGCTTCATTCAAAGCTTTTTTTGTATCTTCCCACCCTTTCTTTAATGAGTTCATCCATTCTGTCAGGGACATGGATGAGGGAGGTTGTCTAGGTAACTCTGGCATCGAGACAAAATCCATTCCAGTGTTGATTTGGAATGGAGTCAATCCCGTGCTGCTATGTACTGCATTATTGTAAGCAACCTCTGCAAAAGGTAATAACTCAACCCAATTTTCTTGTTGATATTTTACATAGCATCTAATGTATTGTTGAATCATGGCATTAGTTCTCTCTGCTGCTCCATTACAAGCAGGATGGAGAGCTGAGGACAACCCTTGAGAGGAGCCAATGGATTTCAGAAATCCCTCCAAAATTTTGCAGTAAATTGTTACCCCTCTGTCTGATATTACTCTGCGAGGTACACCATGTACTCTATAGATATGTTTCACAAACAGCTTTGCAAGTTTTTTTTGCAGATGGAAGCCCTTTGCAGGCTATAAAATGGGCCTGATTAAAGAATAAATCAATTATAGTCCAAATGACCGTATTCCCTTCACTCTTAGGTAATTCAACAATAAAATCCATTGTGATTTCTTCCCAAGGTTGGGTTGGTTCAGCAACTTGTTACAGGAGGCCAAGGTGTTTTCCAGTTCTCTGTTTCATCGTGGCACAAATTGAACAACTTTTTACATAGTCCTCAACATTAGGTTTCATTTTTGGCCACCAGAACTGTCTTCTTAGTAAATGTAGGGTATTTAGGAATCCGAAGTGGCCTCCCAGCCGAGAGTCGTGGCTAAGCTTTAGTACCAGTAGTCTTAGGGTTGTGGGTACATAAAGCTTAGTCCCTTTCCAAGCTAGTCCATCATTCATTGTCAACTCGGTTTGATGGTCCAGGAACCAAGGATCGGTCAATAGGGTCATTTTCAATTCTGCAGTCAGCTTATTTTCTAGGTGTTTGGGGTTGAGGTTAGCTTGGGTTCGAGTGGTTACTTGGCCGGCCAATTGAGTGTCTGAAATTAAGGCTTGTACTATTTCCTCTCAGTGGCTGTCAAACTGAGGTTTTCTGGACAGAGCATCTGCCAGTATGTTTTTCCCTCCGGGGATATATTTAATGTTGAAATTGAATTGCTTGAAATATTGGGTCCAGTGGACTTGTTTGGGCAATAATCTCCTAGGGGTCTTTAGAGCCTTGAGGTTCTTATGATCAGTCCATACCTCAAAGGCCTCTGGCACCCCTTCTAGAAAATGCCTCCAAGCCAATAAAGCCCATCGTACGGCGAATGCTTCTTTCTCCCAGATCTCCCACCTTCGTTCTGCGTCTGTCAGCTTTTTGGACACATAAGCGCACAGCATCAGTCGGCCCTGAGAGTCTTTTTGCAGAAAAACGGCTGCCACCACTACATCACTTGCATCTGTTTGGACAATAAAAGGCTTGGTCGCATCTGGGTGCTTGAGGATGGGCTCCATTGCAAAGAGGCGTTTTAATGTCTCGAAAACTTTCTGACAGTCCACAGTCCAAGCTAGGGGTTGACTCGGCTTTGGTTTGATGGGTGATGGGCCCGTTTTTAATAGCTCTGTCAACGGGAGGGCAACTTCAGCAAAGGACGGAATGAATTGTCTATAGAAGTTGGCAAACACCAAGAAACTTTGGAGTTGTTTTCGGGTTCTGGGGGGTAGTCAGTCCAGCACCGCTTTCACCTTTCCAGGGTCCATTTCAATCCCCAGGTTGGATATTTGGTAGCCTAGGTAGTCTAGTGACTCTTTGTGGAATTCGAATTTTGAAAGTTTCACATATAATTTGGCAGCTAGAAGTTTTTCTAGAACCTGTCGGACCAATTGAACATGTTCTTCCATGGTTTCGCTGAAGATAAGGATATCACCAGGTACATGAGGACCCCCCGGTAAAGGTGCAGGTGTAGCACCTCACTGATGAGCTGCATAAACACTGCAGGAGCCCCCTGAAGTACGAAAGGCATGACTTTGAATTGGAAGCTACCCAGAGGGCAGTTAAAAGCAGTTTTCCACTCATCTCCCTCTTTGATGTGGACCCGGTAATAAGCTTCCCTGAGATCTAGCTTGGTGAATACTTTGCCCTTCGACAGGTGATTCAGTAAGTCCTTCATAAGAGGGAGAGGATATATGTTTTTGACGCATACTACATTCACGCCTCTAAAGTCAACACACAATCTCAATCCGCCATCTTTCTTCTCCTTGAACAACACGGGGGCAGCTAATCTTGATTTGGCAGGCTCAATAAAACCTCGTTCCAAATTGCTGTCGATGTACTTCCTTAATTCAGCCATTTCAGCAGGCCTCATGAAATACATCTTTGGTTTTGGTAATTTCGCCCCAGGCTCTAATTCTATGGTGCAATCAGTGGCTCGATGGGGAGGTAAAATAATTACACTCTTCTTCACTGAATACTTTAGCCAAATCTTTGTATTGGTCGGGTACCTGGTGGTTATCTGGGAGAAGGTGGGATGCCATGGATGCTGGCTCTGGGTTTGAGCTGACTGGTGGCTTTGTAGTGGGTGGAAGAGGGGGCAATGAGCCCGGTCCAATGTGGATTTTTCTGAATCTATCCTCCCATTTGATCATTGGGGCCCATTTGTCTAACCAAGCAAGTCCCAGTATTATTGATTCTGACATCTTGGGGGCCACTATGAAGTGTATGAGTTCGCAATGGGGCCCTAATTCCATCTTGATTAATTCTGTCAATTGAGTGGCTGCCCCCCAATTAAGGTTCCATCCACTTGCTCAAATCTGATTTGGCGTTTTAGTCTTTATGCCCAATTGTTCAACGATGGGGAGTCCGATAAGACATCTGGAACACCCAGTATCAATGACAGCTTCTAACTCCCCAGCCTCCCCCATGTTTGGTACCACTAACTTGACCCTGACTGTAAAAGGTATGATGGGATCACTCACCATTGGGTCATCTTCGCAGGTCGAGTTTTCGGGGATGTGGTGTCGGTCTGGTGGTCCATTGCTCCCATCTGCACAGAGGGGGCTTTCCCAGCTGTGTTTGGCGAACCTGTCCCTGCCTGGAGGTCTTCCTTGATTCTTCCGACCTCTAACAGCTGTATTAGGCTTCGACTCTGGAGCATGTGGCACATGCAGGGGCTAGACAGTCTGCTGCCCTATGATCGGCTTGGCCACATCGGTAACATTTTAGCACCCTGGTGGGTCGGGTACGAGCAGGTTCGGCTGGTCCGGTTGGCAGTCTCCTCGCCACAGTTCTTAGTCAGGGCTGCTGGAAGAGGTTTCCTTTGTGGGTTGATGCTATGATCTAAGCTGAGGGAGGCAGTATACCACGATTGTAAGGTCTCTGGGATTCCCCTAATTTCACAGGCCTTCTTTACTTCTGGATCAATGGCTTTCTTAAAATAGTGTAAAGTCATTCTTTCAGGCCAATCCATGAGGTGGCTTGCGACCCTTCTAAAGTCCCAAATGAATTCTGACAATGGTTGCTTGCCTTGCCTCATTTCCATTAACTTCTCTTCATTCTCTGCTACCCTGTCTAGATTTTCAAATCTGAGTCTTAATAATTGAATAAATCCGTTTACATCATGTAATTCGGGGGTTTGTTCATTGTGTAGTTGGGCTACTCAGTCTGAAGCATCTCCTTCATTCATCCCATTTGTTATGGCCGTAACCAAATCGTGCTCTGTGGCATATTGATCTCCAAATTGTTCTATATGAGATCGGATTTGAGTGAGGAAGTAATTGAAATGTTCGTGGTGTCCATCAAATATGACCTCAAAGGGTATTCGGTCCGGCCTGGGTCATGGTTGCAGAGGTGGCACATGCCAGGCTCCTGCAGGTTATACTGGAATGGAAGGAACAGGCTGGGTGGCGTACATAGGCTGGGTAGGCCCCCTGAATCCTGGCTGGGTGGTGCCTCTCTGGAATAGGGGTCCCTCTGGCCTCTTTTCTGGTTGGAGCTGCAATTGTGGTTGCCAGGAGGAAGATGGGGGTGGCCTGGTTCCCTGGTCGACTGGAGGGAGTGTGGCCACTGTCTGCTGTCTGAGCAACCCCCCTTCAGACCAGGGTTGGTGCTGGCTGCCATTGGCATTGAATCCACCCCTGGCCTGGATAAAATCCCCACCCTGGAGTGATACTCTCTGCAAGGGGCAAAATTCCTTCTGGAAAATGAGGGGATTGCCTCAGAGGCTGCAACATACCTCTGTTAGTTGATGCTTCTTTCTGGCTTCCTCCAACTGGCATCTGTATAGGCTCCTCATTCCTCACAGTATTTGGGTAAGTGAATATGGGTGGTCTCAAGCTTCCACCTGTCCAAACAGACTGTGAGACCAAATATGTCCTCTTTAAATTCTGGAACTGCTGATGTAGATCTGCCCTTGATGGACTTCCAGGAATAATCTGGGGGTTGTCTTCTTGAGAGAAATCCCAATTGTCTCTCTTCCCTCCAATCTGACAGAATAGCCATATGCCTGGGGCTAGAGAAAGATTTCTCTTCAGACAGCTGGGTTACCTCTGGGTTATAACAACTTCTTGAGTTGAAACGCTTCGGTATAGCTCCGAAATCTCTTTCTCCTACCATCCTGAAAGCATCCATCATCTCCTCCAAACAAGGGCTGGCAGGTTCAATTAATGCTCCGGAGGGAGGGCCCCCACACGCTCCCCCCTAAACACCTCCAACTTCGGCTGATTGCTGCTCTTTCTCCATTTCTGGGAAAAGAACTCCGGGGCATCACCCAAGCCCATTCAAAAAATAAAAGTTAGTCTTGGGAAATAAATGTCAAGCATCCAGAAAGTATCCATGATATCAATCACTCCGAGTTATCTCTCCGGTTGATTTATTAGGAACAGATCTGGCAAGTCAAAAGCAATTTCCCAAATAAAAGTTTTTTGGCGCGTTACACAGAACCCACCTTCTCTCCTCCCTCCTCTCCTCCCACTTCTACACTTCATAAATCATGAGAACCAATTAACTGCAACTGGAAATTCTTAATACAACACACAGAATAACCTTGAACTTTTCAACTCCTCTAACTCTCTAAAAACAAATGTGGCAGCTGAATTTCAAAGCTGACACCTAGCTTGATTTTTACATGTATGCCCAATATAAGCTCTATGCTCAAAATAAGCCCTGATTAAGACCCTGCCCACTCCAGGGTGTACAGGTAAAAATTAAGCTAAGGTGAAACTGCCCTACCACTTACCTTCAGACAGTTGCAGTCACACCTCGCACACCCCAGCAGCTGCCTTGCCGGCCCATTTCTTCTGCAGCTGGCAAGGCTTTCCTGATCCGGAGCTCTTTTATCGGCTGCAGAGACCTTTAGGAAAGCCTTGCTGGGGAGGGCGGAGCTGGAGTCACGACGATATGGCATGCGATCTTGGAGGTCTGAGATCGCTGCCGATATCTTTGCTCCTGGACAATCCAATTGGACCTAAACTGTCCCGAAGAGATGGTGAAAGTGAAGAGCGCATCCTGCCGATCCCAGGGATACCGCAAAGTCCCTGGTAGATCCAGGAGAAGCTCTTCTTGCCAGTGGCAAAGAGGCAGCCATTAAAGCTGCTGAAGTTGGGACAGCTCCGAAATGGAAGAGAGCAGAAAGAGAAAGTGTGCCAGTTTGGTGAGAACTTTTTTTTTACTCTAAGATCTGAAAGGACACCCTAAGGGAAAGAAAGAATTTGTAAAAGTTTTGACAGAAGTGACTAAGCGACGATTTTAAACAGGAGTGTCAAAGTAATGTTTTGTTTTGTTTTTTCTAATTGCTGGATTTTTTATATATGATCTTGTGTTTTGAAACTGGACTGGTTTTTTCGTTCATATCTATTTATCTTTTTTCTTCTCCTTTTTGACTTTGTAATATTTTTGGCTACAGGCTCCCTTTAGTTAATTCATTTTTAAAAAATATCTTTTTTTTCTTTTTATCAACCCTCATTATATTCTGCTCGGAAAAGGAGGGGGAAAGTGAGAGCAAAGAAACTTTGTAACACTGCCAACTAGAGGCTTGAAAATATTCTTTCCCTGTGACCAGACAAAGCTGAGAAAGAAAGAACTGAGACTCTTTTTCAAGGACATTGCTATTTGATAAGATAGAGGGAAGAGCATGAGAGAGTATTATTGCAGGTGCTCTTCTGGATTTCTATCAACAGCTGGAGTCTGGTGTTGAAATGTAGGGGGGGGGAAAGGTGATAAGTTTTTGGAGAAGAGAGCTATAATAAGATCCTTGGATAATTAAATAAAGTGCAGTGTGCCCTTTTTATTTTTCCTAAGTTGTGCTATCCCTCCTCACCAGCTTTATTGCATTTTTTTTATCCCCTTCTTTGTAATAACTGTTTGGGTTTCTGGCTTTGTTGGAGCTTGCCTTTGTTCTTCTCTCTCTTTTTTTGGGGAAGTCCAACCTCTACGTTTGCTTTTTATTTTAAAGGGAAAGCCTTAAAAGCCCTTTTTTTTCCTTTCCTGGTATTTTTGTTTTTTCATCTACTTCTTTGGTTTATTTTTACACATTTTTTTTTATTCGAGAACTTTCAATTGGATTAAGGTGTTGAAGAACCTGAAGAATTTTTCCTTTTTCTTTTTCACTTTTTTTCTTTTTTCTTTTAAGCTCTCTTTCTTTGTCTTATTTTTGATTGGATTAAGATATACAAGAACTTGAAGAAATTTTGTCCTCTCTTTTTTTCTCTTTTTCCTTTTTTTATTATTATTACTGGCCTTCTTTTTTTACTATTTTCATTTTGAACTACATGTGGGTTAAGGAATGGATAACACTAAGAAATGCTAGATTGTTGACATTAGAAGGACATGATCTGTTGTTGGGGTGGCATGCTTTTTTATGGTAAAAAGGAACTAAAACACAGGGATATTTTAGAAGACATTATATACGGGAGTCTCTGTGGTTAAACTGGGAGAAGGTTAAAAGACAATGTTATTTGAAAATTCCAGTCTGGTTATCGACTATTGAAGCATTTTCATATCCTATAATATACAAAAAGGAACAAACGGTTAGATATGGTGAAATACTGAATGAAAAGGGTGAACTTAAATCTATGCAAAAACTAGAGGAACAAGGTATGAAGATGAATTGGTTTCATATGCGCAAATACATTCAAGGTATGATAAAGATTCTAAAACAGAAGGTTTCTATGATAAATTGACTGACTTAGATAAGATTTTGACAGGTACTGATGAAAAGGTGATTAAAAAATTGTATGGATATTTATTAGAAATTAAACTAGAAGAAGAACAAGTTAAAGAAACAATGATTGCTTGGGGGGAAGAATTTTGGATATGGGATTGATTTAGAGAAATGGCAAAAATTGTGATCTCAAAATTATAAAATGACAATGTCAACAGCATATAAAGAAAATTTGTATAAGATATTTTACAGGTGGCATTTCCCCGACAAGAATAGCAAGAATGTTCAAGAATAAATCCGAAAAATGTTGGAAATGTCATCAGACACCTGGCTCATTTTACCATATGTGGTGGACTTGTGCGGATGCCAAAAATACTGGACTAAAATCTACATGTGGTTGGAGAAAATGATGAAAAACATATAGACTTGAAACCAGAGATATTTTTGTTGGGAATTTTACCTGAAATATATAGTAAAGACTTGAAATACCTGAAATAACAGCGGCTAGGATTGTATTTGCTAAAAACTGGAAAAATGAGAAGATACCATCACAGGAGGAAATCATTAAGAAAATATTGGAATGTGCTGAAATGAGTAGATTGACATTTGAAATTAGAGAACAAGAGGATAAACACTTTTATAAAATTTGGGATCTTTTCTATCAATGGTTAGATAACAAAGTACAGTAATGAAATATGTAGATTTCTAGAAAATAATAAATATATAAAGATGTACTTCTTTCTTATTATAACTACAAAATGATTTTAGGATAGATTTGGGATGATAATATGAACTGTTATACAATAAATTAAGTAAATTATGGTTATCTTGTAAAACATGAACGAATAAAAGTATAGTCAAATGATTGATTAATAATGATACTAAGGTATTTAGTTTTTGATTGACAATATGAGATTATATGTAATGTAACTGAAGACTACGAAATGGAAGCACAAAACAATTTGTAAACCAACCGGCACACTGTATGTACACCTATGGAAGACAGCTTGATGTTTTTATGTTTTGTTTGTTTATGTTTGTTTTTAAAAACCAATAAAAAATTTTTTTTTAAAAGGAAAGCCTTGCTGGTTGCAGAAAAGTTCCTGAAGGCCTCTGACAGCAAAAAAGAGGCCAGGGGCGACGCTCAAGTGAGGTGGGTCATTGAACGACATCCCCCCCACCTCAAAAATAAGACCTGGTGCCTTTTTTTGGTGGCACAAAAATATAAGACAGGGTCTTATTTTCGGGGAAACACAAGTAGATGAGAAGCAAAATGTCTTCAAGGAAAAACAAAGGAAGTTCAGTTGCCTCTTGAAAAAGCACCTTTGAAATAACCATTGAGACCTGGATGGCTATAAGTCAAGGACTGTTCTGTGTTCCCATTTTTTCCTTTCGTCCAGCTAACTGCAAGGGTTGCGGCTTCCTCTGCATTCTCTCCCTTCTTCCTATTTCCTACCTGGCCATCGGGTCCAATCGGTTGGTTGTAAAGGCGGGTGCTGGCCACATCAAAAGGTGTCATGGCGATGGCCACCACGAAGCTGCTCGTCATCCCGGCACACAAGGCAATCAGCCAGCTGTCTTTGGGGAAGATCTGGAGGAAGAGGAAAGAACAAAAGGCTAGAAGCCACCAAAGTTACAGCCAGCTTGGCTGGAGATCAGCAACTCAGATCCAATCAGAGGGTCGAAGTGTACAAGAAATGCAGCTTCATTTTTTATTTTTTTTGATGGAAACATAATTCTCCAGTTTTGGATGTGAAAATAATTGGGGGCACTTAATCCCTGGAGAAATAGGAGCATTAAAAAAAAACCCAGTGGGACAAAAGGACACCATGGACCATCAAGTCTGCCCTGAGATTTTTGTTTGTTTTAGTTTTAATTCATTCATTTCTTGTTTTTCATTATTGCTTTTTATTTTGTTCATTTTATGATTATTATCTTTGTATTTTTTGCTGGATGATAGAAACGTGTTTATCCCAGAGGTGTTTAAATCAGTTACTGATGACTAAGTGCACTATCTTTGCTGGAAGCAGCTTCTATGATTTCACTACCCTTTTTTGTGAACTTAAAGAGCCCATGCAGAATCTCCATTAAGTGAGGCAAAAACATTCCAGCATTCTGTTCCCACTTGGCTTTACTCATGCTGTACCAAATAAACCATAACTCTTCCATAAACCTACCATGACTAGTTTCATACCCTAGAAGTACAGAATGTTATTATGCCTTAGGACTGAGATTCTCAAACCTATTTCTATTCTATTCTATTCTATTCTATTCTATTCTATTCTATTCTATTTCACTCTACTCTATTTCTATTCCTATTCTACTCTATTCTATTCTATTCCCTTTCCTATTCTATTCTATTCTATTCTATCCTATCCCATCCCATCCGATTGTACTCCATTGCATTCTATTTCATATTTTCTTTTCTTTTCTACCCTATTCCATTCCATTGCACTCTACTACATTTCATATTTTCTATTCTATTCTATTCTATCCTATCTTCTGTTTTGTACTATTCTTTATTCTCCGCTGGATTCTGCCTGAAAATTGGCAGTTTGGACTCACATAAAGCCCCATTTATATTTTACCTCTTCTGCCACAACCAACCTAAATTTAAATTTGCAGCTCCCCTTGGAATAAAGAGTAAGTTGATGCCATGGATGCATGCATGCAGAAAAAAAAATAGCTACCAATCCATCTTCTTAAGCTCTGATGCTGTATTAATAGCCATTGGATTAGAAACACATTTAATACTCAAGAGTTGGAAAGAATAAGGAGGAAGTGTCCTTGAATTTGGCAAATAAACAGAGTATATTTGGGTATTGCTCAAAATTTTTATTTAGTTTAGTTTAGTTTTGTCCTGCCTTTATAATTTTTTATAAAGAAATAAACTCAAGGCAATGAACATACCTAATACTGCTTCCTCCTCCTATTTTCCTCCATACAACAATTCTGTGTGAGGTGAGCTGAGCTAAGAGAGAGAATGACTGACTCAAAGTCACATAGCTGGCTTTTGTCCCTAAAGTGGAACTAGAACCCACAGTCTCCTGGCCATTGGCCCAAGGTCACCCAGCCGGATTTTATTCCTAAATCAGAACTGGAACTCACGGTTTCCAGCTTGGTGCCTTAATGACTAGATCAAAATCAAATGCATATCCCAATTTTACTTCTCTCTTGGATCAGAGGTGTATGTCTAAGATTTGCAGTTTAACAGAATTGGAAGGGACCTTGTAGGTCATCTAGTCCAACTCCCCCACCCAAGTAGACCCTACACCATTTATGACAGATGGCAGTTCAGTCTCTTCTTGAAAGCTTCCAATGATAGAACTCCCACAACTTCTGAAGGGAAACTCTTCCATTGGTTGATTATTTTTACTGTCAGAAAATTTCTCCTCGTTTCCAGGTTGAATCTTTTCTTGACCAGTTTCCATCCATTATTCCTTGTCTGGCCTTCAGTTCAGGTACTTTGAAAATAGCTTGACCCCCCCCTTCTCTCTGTGGCAGCCCCTCAAATATTGGAAGACTGCTATCATGTCTCCCCTGGTCCTTCTCTTTACTAGACTGGCCATGCCCAGTTCCTGCAACCGTTCATTGTATGTTTTAGTCTCCAGTCCCCTAATCATCCTGGTTGCTCTTTTCTGCACTTTTTCTAGTCTCAACATCTTGTTTACATTGTGGCGACCAAAACTAGATGCAGGATTCCAAGTGTGGCTTTATAGAGTGGTATTAGTACCTCACTTGATCTTGATTATTGTATCTCTCTGCAACTTAGGATTGCATTGGCTTTTTTGGCTGCCGCCGCATACTGCTGGCTCATATTTAATTGCTTGCCCACTAAGACTCTAACATCCCTCTCACAGTTACTGCTATTAAGCCTGGTTTCACCCAGTCTATGTGAGTACTTTTGTTTTTTCTTGCCTAAGTGTAAGGCTATACTTTTATCTACCTTAAATTTCATTTTGTTAGATATCATCACATCCTATCAGGTAGGATCATCAGACAATACACCAACCATACCAAATGCAAGTTTTCTATTGTAATGCCTGTAGTTTTTCAAACAAGCAAAGGAAACCATCATACCTCGAGGTTGTTGAAAAACTGTTTGGAAAAGGAGAAGGTAGACAGCTGCGTGGATGAACCCACCATGACTCGGGGCACGGACGAAATGGCTCCACGCCACAGTCCTAACACACCATGTTCTTTGTGGATCCCACTTAGCGCGTGGAACATTCCCTAGACAGACAACAGAAAAGAGCCAATGAAGTTTAGGAGCATCCAAGTCTACAGTCATCATTGCTACGCAACTAGTTGGAAGTCGTCAGTTGAACTATTTGGACCGCTTCAAGTAAGGAGCGAGCAGGATTTAGTTAGTTTAATTTCGTTTCATTGCACCTCGTACAATTTATTTATTTATTTATTTGATTTGCCAATTGTTTACAAGATAATAAGTGTATACATAGTTGTGAATACATGAAATGGGTACATATAAGAAAAATAAAAGAAGAATAAGAGAAACAATAGGACAGGGACGGTAGGCACGTTGGTGCGCTTATGCACGTCCCCTACAGACCTCTTAGGAAAGGGGTGAGGTCAATAGTAGACAGTCTAAGTTTAAAGTTTTTGGGGTTTGGGGAAGAAACTACAGAGTCGGGTAGAATATTCCAGACATTGACCACTCTATTGCTGAAGTCGTATTTCCTGCAATCAAGTTTGGTGCGGTTAACTTTGAGTTTGTATCTATTGTGTGCTCTTGTGTTGTTATGGTTGAAGCTGAAGTATTCATTGACAGGTAAGTCATTGCAATGTATGATTTTATATACCATGCTTAAATCAGACCGAAGACGGCGTAATTCAAGGTTTTCTAGTTCTAGAATTTCAAGTCTGGTGGCATAAGGTACAATGAAATCAAACACCATCTTCAGTGCACATCATGACCATAACCATGAAAATAAACACAAACACACATCCTTCACACTCCACACAATGAACCGAAAACCCCTGACTCTGCACCAACACTGCACTATACAGTAGAATTGAAAAAGCTACTGCCCTGGGATAGAAGCTGTTTTTCAGCCTATTTATCCTTCCGCCTGCCAGATGGTAGAGATTTGAACTTTTCTGCACTAAAAGACCACCCTGAAGATGTCAAGGAAGAAACCACTTTTCCTCCAGGTCAGAGAACATTAAACACAGAATAATGGGGTTGTAAAGGACCTTGGAGGTCTTCTAATCCAACCCACTGCTCAACTAGGAGACCCTATCCCATTTCAGACAAATGGCTATCCAAACTTCTTAAAAACCTACAGCAATGGAGCACCCACAATTTCCAGAGGCAAGCCATTCCACTGATTAACAGTTCTCATCAGGAAATTTCTCCTTAGTTCTAGATCAAATCTCTCTTTAATGATCTTCCACCCTTTACTTCTTGTCTTGCCCTCAGGTGCTTCGGAGAATAAAGAAATAAATGAATAAAGAATTAAAATAACGCAAACAGCTTCTAAAATTTAAAATACATTCATTATGCAAACATGCATGGTTCTCATCCCAGTCCTATTTCTACAAACAAGACAGTTTCATTGCTATTTTTGACTGGCTAAAGTTAAACCCTACATCAAATCTTCTATCTAGTTCAAGAAAAATGCAAAAAAAAAAAAATGCTATCAAGAACAATGTTGGTTTCTTTATTCTCTATTCCTGAGTTTCCAGGATCATCTTTGGTGCAAAATAGAGACTCAGATTACAGAGTAGTCCTCAATTTACAACCATTTAATGACCATTCGAAGTTACAACAGCACTTTTAAAAGTGACTTATGACCATTTTTTCACACTTACCACATCCCCATGGTCACCTGATCAAAATTCAGACGCCTGGCAATTGGCATGTATTTATGACAGTTGCAGTGTCCTGGGGTCATGTGATCACTTTTTGCAAAGTTAATAGCAATAGCACTTAGATTTTATATACCGCTTCACAATGCTTTACAGCCTTCTCTAAGCAATTTATAGTCAAGATATTTGCTCCCAACAATTTGGGTCCTTATTTTACCCACCTCAGAAGGATGGAAAGCTGAGTCAACCTTGAGTCAGTCAGGATTGAACTTCTGGCAGTGGGCAGAGTTAGCAATAGTGCTTAGACTTATATACCGTTTCACAGTGCTTTATAGCCCTCTCTAAGCAGTTTACAGAGTCAGCATATTGCCCCCAACAATTTGGGTCCTCATTTTATCCATCTCGGAAGGATGGATGTCTGAGTCAACCTTAAGCCTGGTGAGATTTGAACTGCCAAACTGTCAGTCAGTAGAAGTAGCCTGCAGTACTTCACCCTAACCACTGCACCCCGAGGCTCAATGGGGAAGCCAGATTCACTTAGCAAACGTGTTACTAAATTAAAGACTGAAGAGGTTCACTTAACAAATGTGGCAAAAATGTCGTAAAATGGGGCAAAATTCACTTAACAAATGTCTCGCTTAGCAATAGAAATTACTTGCGGTCGTAATTGAAGACTATCCGAATTTGCAAAGGTGCAAAATAAGGACTCGGGGCAGGAGGCCTAACTTTTCTCAATCCTTCCGTCCCAGGATAGAACATTATAACCAAATCTTTTCCCAGGTAAATCTGCTGTATTTCTTACACCAACCCGACAACCCGAGATTTCCAAGATTTCCAACGTTGAGTTTTCAGAGCAAGAGTATTAGCAAGAGATTAGGAGCTGCACATTTTTAAAGATCCAGGAAGCTATTTAGTCAATCTACCTCCGTATTCTTTAGGCAGACTGGCATCTTTCCAAATTCCAGGACAGGAATAATCAGGGATTGGACAGAAATGCTGCAGAATCTCCAGACTTAACCTGGTTTGCCTCGGAAATGATCCTAAGTTAGGCTGACGCAGTGTGCTTTGTGGTGGAGATCTTTTAAATGGCCATCTTGTTTCCTCACTCTACTTCCAAACAGGGCAATGCAAGAATATTCGCTATAGATTGGAGAAGAGTATTTCCTAGGATGATTGTTTACTACTTCCTGAAATGAGATTTAAGCAACTGATATTGCTTAATTAAGTTCACCCAATATTTTAATTCGGCTGGCACGGTTTTATTTATTATTTATTTTGTTTATTTGTCTCCCGACTATTTTTTTTACAAATATGTTCATGGTGGTGAACATAACCAACACATCTTCTTCCTCCTATTTTCTGTGCAAAAACAACCCTGTGAGGTGGGTCGGGCTGGTTGGCCTAAATTTGAAAAGGTGGCTTTTATAGCTGAGGCAGAATTAGAACTCACTATCTCCCACTTTTTAGCCTAATACCCTAACCCAGAAGTGGGGAACTATGGCCCCTTTATGACTTGTGGACTTTAACTCCCGGAATTCCTGAGTTAGCATGGCCATAGTTTTCTCAGGAATTCTGGGAGTTGAAGTCCGCAAGTGATAAAGAGGCCATAGTTCTACACCCAGCCATAGACCAAAATGAACCACTTAATCACTAGACCAAATTTAGATATTTTTTTAAAGGGAAGGTATAGTTTATATAAATGATGCCTTTATTGCTCTTTCAAAGACCCTAACAGAAGTTAACAATTAGCCAGGATATCTACTTACAGATAGTCTTCAACTTACAACAGTCCACATAGTGACTGTTCAAAGTTACAACAGCACCAAAGAAAGTAACATGACCGTTTTTCACAGTTACAATCTTGTAGCATACCCAAGATCACGTGATCAAAATTCAGATGCTGGGCAACTGGTTTTATACTTATGACCATTGCAGCGTCCGGGGTTGCTACCTTTTGACAAGCAAAGTCAGATTCACTTAACAACCATGTCACCAACTTATCAACTGCAGTGATTCGCTTAACAGTGGCAAGAAATGTTGTAAAATGGGGCAAAACACACATAACGAATTCTCACTTAACAACATAAATGTTGGGTTCAGCTGTGGTCATAAGATGAGGCTACTTTATTTTCTTTCTCTACAAATAGGCCTCCACTTACAGCCATTTATTTAGGGAGCCTTCAAAGTTACAACAACCCTGAAAAAAGTCACGTATGACTGTTTAACACACTTACAACAAATTTTACAAGTAAAATATGACTTCCAAGGCTGACACACTGCATCCCTCCAATCACGTGATCAAAATTCAGATGCTTGGCAAACAGTTCATATTTGTGACAGTGGCAGTGTTTTTGAGACCAAGCAAAAGCCAAGGGGGAAGGCAAATTCACTTCACAACTGTGTACTAACTTAATAACTGCAGTGATTTGTTTAACAGCTCTGGCAAGAAAGGTCATAAAAGGGGGGCAAAACTCACTTAATAACTATCTTGTTTACCAAGAGATATATTTGGGCTCAGTTGTGGGTTGTAAGTCAAGCAGTACCTGGATAATAAAACGATTAGTCTTTAAAAGCCATAGATTGTTGTTTTTCTTTAGGTGTACAATTTGGAGTTGGGTTGGGTTGGGTTTGGTTTGGTTTAGTTTTGTTTTGTTTTGTTTTGTTCAGTTTATTGTCATTGCACCCCATACAATGAAATTAAACGCCATCTTCATTATACATAAAACAATAACTAAAACAAATACACACATCCCTCACGTTCTATACAATTGTACTGAAAACTCCTGATATTGCATGAATATTGCACTATACAGTAGAATTCAGTATAGTTACTGCCCTGGGATAGAAGCTGTTTTTGAGCCTATTTGTCCTTATTTTTATTGTCCTAAACCGCCTGCCAGATGATAATAGTTTAAAAAAAAAGGTGCCCAGGATGAGATGGATCTTTAAGAATGTTTTGAACTTCCTTAAGGCAGTGGGAACTATAAAGCTCTTACAAAGAGGAGAGAGGGCAACCAATGATCCTCTGGGCAATGTTAACCTTCTGGAGCAGTGATCCCCAACCTTTTTTATGCGCGGCCCGGTACCGGCATCAGCTGGCGCCGCGGCCCGGTGCCGGCATCAGCTGGGCGCCACCATCTTTTTGATGAAAAAGTGCTTCCGGTGACCTCACGGAAGCACTTTCATCAAAAGGCGCTCAGCGCTTCAGTGAGCTTTCCGGGTAGAAATGGCTTTCTGCCGGAAAAGCTCACCAACGGCGCCATCTTTGATGAAAAAGTGCTTCCGGTGAGCTTTCTACCCGGAAAAGCTCACCGGAAGCACTTTTCATCAAAAATAGCGTGCCAGCAACCAGCGACCCGGTAGGACTTGTTCCGCGGACGGTACCGGTCCGTGGACCGGTGGTTGGGGACCCCTGTTCTGGAGTACTGTCCTATCCGCCATTGTGCAATTGGCAAACCATACACAGGTGCAATAAGTTAAACAATGCAAATAATGCAAACAATGAAGATTTATGGAGGCAGGTGAAATGAATGACATCATTGCCTTGTATTTTCTAAAATCTAGCTATCCTAATAGATCTTGAGGTCATACCATGAATGAATTGCTAAGAATACTTTCTGGCAACCATGCATGAAGAACTGAGTTCCAAGCAACATGATAGCTATTGAAATAATAATGGTTGCCAGCAATTTCCATTGCTGGGAGGCTGTTATTAAAGGAGCTGGTGTGCCAAAACAAGCTCCTCTCCCAACAATCAAAATTGGGAAAGACTACAATTTAGTGGCAGGACAAACCACAAGTTCAGCCTCTAGCATCTTTGGGCAATACTGGGAATACAATGCAGAACTGTGTTCAGTTCTGGATCAGTGATGCAGGAAGGACTATTTCATGGTGAGATACTTTTCTATAGTTCCAATTTTGAAAGGCCCTTTAGTTAGAGCACAGAATAATAGGGTTGAAAGGGATTTTAGAGGTCTTTTAGCCCAACCCCCTGCTAGAGCAGGAGACCCTATACCAATCTGGCCAAATGTTTGTCAGTCTCTTCTTGAAAACCCCCAGTGATGGAGCACTCACAACTTCCAAAGGTAAGCCGTTCCACTGATTAACTGTTCTCACCTTCAGGAAATGTCTCCTTAGTTCCAGATTGGAGCTCTCTTTAATCATCTTCCACCTATTTCTTCTTGTCCTGTTCTCGGGCGCTTTGGAAAATAAGTCAACCCCCTCTTCTCTATGACAATATGGGAAGACTGCCATCAAATCACCCCTACTAGTCCTTCTCTTCGTTAGACTTGCTTTAGAATAATGAGGACCAGAATCTTAATTTATCTTTTTTGTATATAATGTTTTTTTTAATCATTCCCGAGGTCCCCTGAAAAAGGCTAAGACAGACCCTTTTTGAAAATCCTGCAAACTTGGTGACCAGTAATTTACGGTGAGATTCTGAGGAGCAAAAGGTCAGCAAATTACAACTTTCTCACTATAAGGCAAGAGCAGCTTACCTGGTGCTGATACTGGTGTCCTACAGCAATCTCAGAAGCTGACTGAGCTTGGAGATGAGTCTTCACCTGGAGAGAGGATTAGAGAAAGGTTACTTTGTTAAGAAACAACATGTCAGGATGATGAATTCAAAAATAACATTGATTTCTGTTTCTCCCATCAATGTGTTACCCACTTCTTTGAAGCAGTTTTTGTTCTATTAATCAGAGCAGTGAAAGTATTCAAAGTTGCTTTAAACCAGAGGAGAAGAACGTTCTCACAGTTGGTGAAAACCAGTACAGTAGCAAATCTGGCTCTTGTAAAAGTACAGGGACAGGTGAAAAAAGAAGCAACCGGGCAGCCCGTTTACATAGCGGCTAGAATGCAGCCCTGCTCACTGCTCACTCCAGTGGTTCGATTCTGAGCAGCTCCAGGTTGACTCAGCCTTCCATCCTTCCGAGGTTGGTAAAGTGAGGACCCAAAATTGTTGGGGGCATTAGGCTGACTCTGTAAACCACTTAAGAGAGTGCTGTTAAAGCACTGTAAACCGGTATATAAGTCTAAGTGCTTATTGCTATCAGGAAATATTTTTGGTGACTGCTGCATTTTTCTTTTTCTATATATATATATAAAATATATATAAAATTTAACATATAACATATAAAGATTCCATTTTTAATTAAACAGTGTGTTGTCTAGGTACAAATAGTTTTAGGAAATAATATTCAAGACGTTTACAATATTCATTACATTGGTTTTAGTTCTATAATAATAATAACAACAATAATAATAGTTGCTTATCTCTTTATCCCTGATTCTAAAAGGAAGAAATCGACCCAGCAACTCTGAATTCCAGACAGAAATGCGTTGGGGGGGTCAATTTCTCTGTTATTCTAACGCTTCTGGGCTTAAGACCCACCAGGTACAGGGGGCTGCTCACAATGGCACTTGCGGCGCCAGCCAAAGCTCCTGCCAGGGTGGCCCGCAATGGGCTGATCCGTCCATCCCGCTTGTAGATGTAGCCCTTGGATTCCGCTATCCCATAGGCGCCTAAGCGGATGCCGTTAAAGCCAAACTGATAGAACAAGGCAGGCGAAAGTCCTCGCTGGAGAGCAGCCAGCCCGTCCACCCGTCCGATGGTGTACAAGGCATGGAAGACATTGCGGTAATGGCGGGTGTACGTGCCAGGAGAGCGGAGCTCTCCTTGGAGCTGCATCCGGGTCTTCACCACTTCCAGGGGATTGGTAAAGAGGCAGGCCCCACAGGCAGCCACCCCACTGAGGAAAAAGTCCATTATGGGTGTGGGTGGGTGGGTGTTGTCAAGGGAGCTGGAAAAGATTTTGGAAAGGAGAAGCCAAGAAGGTGAAGGGTCAGTTGAAGGATTTAAGGAGGCATGGAAGGAGGACCCACCCCAGGTCCTCCGAAGGTCAGAAGAAGCACTTCTGTGAAGGATGGAAGGTCAAGGGGAAGGAAGATGGAAGGTCAAGAGGAGGAGGAGGAGGAGGAAGGGAGAAGAAAGGGCAACTATAACAGAGAAGATCCCTGCGTCATCATCCAGAAGAAAAGCAGTGTTACCATCAGGGTCCCGGCTGGCTCTCTTTTCCCCAGCCCTTGAGGAGGCAAAGGGGAGGAACAGGAGAAACAGAGAAACCAGGATTCAAACAACCCAGGTAGCAAAAGCGGCCAGAAGAAACCAGGGTTGGTCGGACGAGAAGACCTCCGCAGCAAGTTGGGTGACCAGGGGTTGGGTTAACCCACAAGGAAGGTTAGGGAAGCGCTTCCCGTGCCCACGATGGCACCGGGCAACGCAGGCTGGGGGATCCGGTATCGCGGATCTTCGAAGGGAAGCCGGCCGAGTAGCCGGGGAGATATTTCGGAGCCGGGCAGGCAATCGAGGAAACCGGGTGGATCCAGACGATCCGGGATTCTTCTTCACGCGGCCAGGGCGCAAAGGCGAGGAAACTGCGGCGGGAAAGCATCATGCGGGGCTTACCCCCGCCCACGCGCGCACGGAGACCGGCAGCCGCTTCTCTTGCGTGCGGACCTGCAGCCCGCTTCTTCCCCGGCAGGTCCCCGCCGAGGCCACGCCCTCAACCGGCGGTGGGGGGCTGGCCAACGGCTCCTCCCCGTGTCACGCCCCACGCGCGCCGTGGGGTTGATTTTACGCAGCGCCCGGGTTTCGCGGCCTGCGGGGTTGCTAACTTACCGGTAGGACGGAAGGGGGTGGTTGTGGGGGTGGAGGTGCGTGAGGATGTTTTTTTTTGTTTTTGTTTTATGAAGGGGGAGATAAGGCGGGGTCGGGGTCGGGGCGAGTGTAGGAGGCGGAGGGAGGGAAGAAAGGCTTTACGTTTCCGATCCCCGATCTGGATGGGAGCCCGGGAGGCTTTGGGGAGGTGGGATGGGGTGCGGAGTTGGGGAGACCGGTGCGCACCGGCTGGCTCGGCAGGGCGGCTTGAATCGGCTTCAAAGGAAAGACCGCCGGGTTAGCATGAATCGCGTTAATCCGAGGTGGTTCAAAGGCTCTGAGGGCTTTGAAGCGGGTCGCACGGTTCAGCCTCGGCCTCTCTCGCGTTGTCTCCCTTCCCCCTCCCTCCCTCCCTCTCTGTCCCTCCACCTCTCTTCCTCCCTCCTCACCTCTCCCTCCCTCCCTTTCTCTTTCCCTTCCCTCCCCACCTCTCTTCCTCCCTCCCCATCTCTCCCCTCCCCCTCCCTACCTCTCTCCTTTCCCTTCCTCCCCAACTCTCTCCCCACCTCTTCCTCCCTCCTCACCTCTCCCCTCCCCCTCCCTACCTCTCTCTCCCCTTCCTTCCCTCCCCACCTTTTCCTTCCTCCCCACCTCTCCCCTCCCTCTTTCTCCCCTCCCCTCCCGCTCCCCAACTCTCCCTCTCTCTGGATTTGAGACAAGTCACCTATCTGAAGTGGTATAGGTTCTGTCTGCTTGAGGCACGGGAGCTGGACTACAAGAGCTCCCAAAGACTCTTCCAGCTATATTCCATTCATTTTTAGCATCTCGTGGGAATGTGCATGAGTTTTGGCTGAGTGAGCGTACAACTTGGCTTTCCGGAGAATGGGCACCTGACCGGAGTCGAGGAGAGGGTACTCGGATAATCCTTGTTTTACCACAATCGAGCCCCAAATTTATGTTGCCAAAATGAGAAATCTCTGAAGTGAGTTTTATCCCATTTTACAACTTGCCTTGCCACATTAAGTGAATCGCAAGTTTGTAACTTGGTTATTAAGCGAATCTGGCTTCCCCATTGACTTGGTCGCATAAGATGATCACATGACCCCGGGAGTCTGCAACCGTCATAATTCTTGTCTCAAGCATCTGAATGTAAATCACGCAACCATGGGGAATGCTGCAGCACTCATTAAGTGTGAAAAATGGTCATGTTACTTTTTTCAGGGCAGTTGTAACTTCTGACCCATCACTAAATGAACTGTGGATGACCTGTATTCTCCCCCAGGGCTATTAACCCACTAGTAAACCACTAAGGGGCTTTTGCAAACAAGCCACGGTTTAGCTTTTATCAGAGCTAGTCTCTCTTAATCACATTGCCCTTTTGCTTGGTAAGCCATGGTTAGAATTAGCAGTGGGCCCACGTCTTTTTTGACACTTGTCATTAAAAGCTAAAGAGGCCAACTACAAACCTTCCACTTATAGGAAGGGTTGGCGCAATTGTGGATGTGTAAGTGCGAAAAAGAATTTTGAAAGTCCACCTATTACTGGTGGAAAAATAATGTAGCATTTTGCACAGCAAAAATTCAGAGGTAAAAAGTTAAAAGTCCGGAGGTAAAACATTCATTAGCAAGTTAAAAACTGCAGAATTTAGTTTAGTAAGTGCACCCCCCCCCCCTCTTATTATGGAATGTTCAGTCTAAATTGTGTTTGATACTGGGAACAAATGATGAAATCTCAGGACATTCTGACGTGTATGTGTAATATATGGTATACCAGCACTGTGATTCTCAACTTACAACCATTAGTTTAATGACAGTTCAAAGTTACAGTGGCACTGAAAAAAAAAGTGACTTATTGAGCATTTTTCACTTATGACCATTGCAGCATCCCCAAGGTTACATGATCAAAATCCAGGTATTTGGCCACTGACTCATATTTATGACAGTTGCAGTGTCCCATGGTTTTGCGATCACCTTTTGAAAAACAAAGTCAATGGGGAAGCCAGATTCATCTAAAAATTGTGTTACTAAGTTAAGGTCTGCAGCGATTTCATTTGTCAACTGTGGTGACAAAGGCTGTAAAATGAGTAAAAATTCCCTTAACTGCCTTGCTTAGCCACAGAAATTTGGGGCTCGGTTTATCCGCAGGCCTGCTCGATTTGGACTTGGCTCCTGAGCATATCTCAATTCTGAAATGCCTTTGATTAACTCTTTTAATTCTGCACAGAAATCAATTCTTGAATCCCAGTTTCTCCTCCCGGGGTAATTATTGGCTCGAATGGGGCATCTGGCAAAATGAATTCAATGCTGGGCCAGGCCGAAGGTGCAATAGAACTGGCTAAGGCCGAGCATCTCTTTTGCAGCCATATGGTGTTAAGAGTGATCCAAAAATTGACCTGGGTGGATGGGCAGCATGGATGGGGACTTCCACCCCATCCTAGCCTTTTAGCTGATGGCGAAGTCCACCCAATTACTTCGCCATTTCTGCACACCTGGGAGCTCCTGTGGTTTTTCAAAAAATACTTACATTCTCTAGCGCAGTGGTTTCCAACCTTTTTTTTCGCCCCGCACCCTTAACGAAATTTCACTCGAACCTCGCACCCCCTGAAATAAATAATAAAAATGCCAACATATAGCCGATATCCTATTATTTACCTGGGCTTTTCTCACACCCCCTGGAATATCGTCTCGCACCTCCAGGGGGTGGGAACCCCTGCTCTAGCGACTGAAGAGCCTGCTTTATACAAGGGAAGGATCGTGTTTTTAAACCTGGCTGTTAATTAAAAAATGCTTCCTGCATTTTCGGTCTCTGCTTTAATTTGTAGGCGTCTTTTCATTAGGTTTGCAAGCCCCATTCAGCATTTCCTGTGGTAGATAAAGCTGTTTGCATTCAGATAAAAACAAATTGGGAATGAAAGGAACATACTTGGCAGAAGTAGCCATTTGTGTATGGAATGGCAGTGAATATCAGTGAACGGCAGAAATTTACTGTGGGTATCACAGCTTCTTTGTCCCTGCTTGGTGGGCTGCACAACGCAAATTTCTTCAACTTGTATGTTTGTGTGCTGCCTTTTAACATCGTACATGAACTGCTGAGTTGGCTTGTACATGTAATCAGTTTCCAATAAACCATAATTAGTTGGATAATGACAAACAAGGAGTCCCCTTCAACATGCTTAGCCATAAATAGCAATGGCCGAGCTCCCTAACAATAAGCAAAAATACTATTGTGGGCTTTTTGGGGTGTGTGAGTGGGACTTTTGAGTCAGCGTTGACTCCTGGTAGCTGCCTGGATTAGTCCCTGCAGCAAGATTTTTCAGAAGAGGTTTGCCGTTGCTTCCTTCCTAGGGCCCAGAGTGAGTGACTGGCCCAAGGTCACCCAACTGGCTTTGGGCTTAAGGCAGGACTGGAACACAATATCCTGGTTTCTAGACTGACACCATAACCCCTACACCAAACTCTCTGTCTCTCTTTAATTTGTATGCCTGAGTGACTCAGCAATTTATATATTTGATGACGGCCTGACAATTTCTGATCGCAGTGATTTACGCTGTTTCAAAGAGGCAGAACTTTTGCCAAAGGATCACCTGAATTGTGGGTTTTTGTTCCTCACAAATTTTAAGTGTTTTGGTGGAATTTGTGTGAGATGAAAGACATCCTAAACCCCGCCCATAACTGGTTGCTGGTGGGCCCTCTCCAGTTTCGTAGTAATTATACTGGATAAAAAGGCAAAAATAAAGCAGAAAGTAAACAATGGCTGACTTGCCCTGGCTGATCTCCTCCTACAGAAGGAGGATCAGCGCTGAGCCAGAACTGATTTCCCATGTCCCAACTTCGACTGGCTGCTTTGACCCCGTGGGATTAACGAGTCAAATCTGTCACCCGAAGGAGCAGTTCTTAAGAAGATTGGATTGCTTTTCCAGACCGGAAAGACCTCATTGGGAAGGTTGAGAAGAACACAAGAAATACAGTGTCAGGGCTGTGTTACATCAGCTTTGTTTCTTATTGGCCCAAATGGAGACCACAGCTAGTCCTTGACTTAAAAGCCATTTGCTTAGCGACTGAAGTTACAGCATTGAAAATAAGGGACTTAGGACCAGGTTTTCAGATTTAGGACTGTCGCAGAATCCTTGTGTCACGTGATCAAAAGATTGGGCGCTTGGCAACTGGCATGTATTTATGAGTTGAGCTGGGGTGGGAATTTGATCATTTGTCTCCTTCCCGGCCAGTTTCTGACAAGCAAAGTCAATGGGGGAAGTTGATTCAACTTCAACGGCAGCATGGTTCACTTAACAGCTAGTGATTCTATTAACAAATGTGGGCGGGGGAGAGATCGTAAAATCAAATGCAGAAAATCGAATGAAGCTCACATCATTAGGAGACCGGAGGCTAAAAACTTATAAGGAATGGTTGGTGGAATTGGGTACATCTAAGTTTGGTGAAAATAAGGACTAGGGGTGACATAGTAGCAGTGTTCCGATATTTGAGGGACAACCACAAAGAGGGAGTCAAACTTCTCCAAAGCACCTGAGGTCAGAAGAAGCAATGTATAGAAACTAATCAAGGAGAGAAACAACCTAGAACTAAGGAGGAATTTCCTGACAGTGAGAACTTGCCTCCAAAAGTTGTGGGTGTTCCATCTCTGGAAGTTTTTAAGAAGAGATTGAAGGGCTGCCACAAAGAAGAGGAAGTCAAGCTATTCTCCAGAGCACCTAAGGGAAGTTTTTAGGAAGAGATTGGGCAACCATTTATCTGAGTAGAGGGTTGGACTAGATATAAGATCTCCAAGGTCCTTTCCAATTTTGTTATTCTGTTCTGTTCTATTCTGTTCTGTATTCTATTGTATCCTAATTCTAATGCTCTGGCTGCTCTGCTCTATTATTCTACTCTACTGGATTCTATTCTATATTCTGATTTACATTTTATTCTATTCTGTTCTATTCTAATTACTTTACATTCCTATTCTATTCTATTGGATTCTATCTATATTCTAATTTACGTTCTGTTCTGTTCTATTCTATTCACTCTATCACTACCTGGCTTAGCAAAGGAAATTCTGGTCCCGATTTAAGTCCAGCTATGGATATTTTTCAACAATTGTGAGAACATGCTCCGTCACTTTTTTTCAGTGCTGTTGTAATTTCGAACGGTCATGGTTGTAAGTCAAGGACTACCTGTATTCGTCTCTCCACTGGAATAGCAACAGAAGAACAGTAGCTACAATAAGTGGGATTTCCCTTTCAGTATGGAGAAAGCAAAAAGACTCCCACACAGCTCAACTGACGCATCAAAAATTCACCAAGAGTTTTTATTTTCCCCACGCTGTTTTTTTTTAATTTGGAATTAGAAAAAAAAATCCAGTCACTGTGTGACCTACAGAGTTTGCATATTTCCTTTGTCAAACGTAAGTTCCTTTTTTCCCTCCTTCTCACGCCCCGTCCTGTTGTTTTCCCCCCACCCCCTGTTAAGGCCAATAGTGTCTTCTGATTTTTGTCATATTTTTATTTCTCCCCAAAACCTTGCCTTCCTCAGAAAGAAAAGAAAAAAAGAAGAAAAAAGGAAAAACTGGGTTGTGTCGCTCTTCCAGGTTGTTGTCGTTTTTTCCTTTTCCTTTTTTTCATTTGTTACGTTGTGCCCCGTCGCACAGCCAGGACAACCTGGATTGTCGGTGGCAAGAGAAGAGATGGAGCTAGGGAGGGGGTATTAACTCACACCTTCGCCTTTCTCACGTACACCCACGCGCTCTCATGTGGACACACGCCCGAACACACCCTCCCGCTTGAGAAATCACAGTTTAAAACCTGGGAAGTATGATGAGGACTAGTCACCAAAAAAGGGAAGTCGACAAGAACATTTGCCTCTTGGACCAATGGTTGCCTATTTTCCCTTGACACTGTTCAAAGCGAGTAGATGGAAGACAAAGGGAAAGGGAAGAAAGGGGAGCTGGGGGAAAGGAGATGAGAAATAGTTGAAAATGGAGGAAGAAGAGGGGGAAAAAGAACATTTTCAGACTCCAGAGAGGGGTCACCGATGTGAAAAGGGAGGAGGAGGAGGTGGAGAAGGAAGGCTGCTAGTTGTCAAAGTTTCTAAGTGCTACCTGCTTCCAAAGTGGGCCTTTCACCCACAGCAAGCCAGAATCTCGTTTCTAGATCTTCACACATACACACACACACACACACACAAACACACACCCTCTCTTTGCAAGAATGTTTCTTCCTCCAGTTTTGGTCCTTCCCAGCTCCAAATTCACTAGCAGAGCAGAGCTAGGAAACAAGCCAAGCTGAAGCCGCTTCTGGCATCCGAAAGCAGAGCGTGATGGTTGGGTGAGCGAGGAATTGTACTCCAGCAAGTCTGAACCTCACCCCCACCCCCACCCCCGACAAACCCCTCTCCTTCCAGCTCTTCCAGGAGATCTGGATGCGTGGATGGGCCCACGTCACCCTGAGAAGAGAAGGAACTGGACAGAAAAAGTTTAGGACTTCTTTCACGGCTGAGAGGCGGAAGCAAGGGGGGGTCAAGCAAGGAGTTTAATGCCCTGAAATCTGGCAAATGGAGTGAGGGGGGGGGGGAACCCCGCTAGCTGCACAATGCTCCTTGAACATAGGTGTGCTTAAAACCTGGCCTACTTTTGGCTCCACAAGAAGAAAGGAACAGGAGGGAGGCTATGGCTTTTTTGATCGGTTAATGGTTTTGCACAGAGTCACGGGCGAGGAGGAAGAGGAGAGAGTCTCGGAGAGGAAGAGTGACGGCTGGCGGCAGGGAGCTGGTGGTGCCACAGAGGCTCCCCCCAGACCATGAGGCCTTGCCTGGCGAGCCAGCCGTGGTGGTCCCTGGCCTCAAAACTTCTTGGGGCCCCAAACCGATGCCTGCTTAGGGACCACGCCGGTGCCAAAAATGGGGAACTCTTCGGCGCTGCTCACATCTGGGGCCTGAAACAAAAAGAGGACAGTCGAGTTCAGAGGGGGTGCTTTCCTTAGGCAGTCCTGAAACAAAGGATGTACAGGTAGTCCTTGACTTACAACCGTTCTTTAGTGACTGTTCAAAGTTACGGCACCATCGAAAAAAGTGACTTATGACTGTTTTTCAGTTACCTTTCAAGCATCCCCACAATCATGCGATCAAAATTCAACTGGTTCATATTTATGAGACTTGTGGGGTCATTTCATCCCCTTTTGCGACCTTCTGACAATAGGGAAGTCAGATTCACTTAACAACCGGGTTAGTAACTTATGAAGCTCAGTGGTTCACTTAATCATGGAAGCAAGAATGGTTGTAATACGGGGCAAAACGCACTTCACAAACGTCTCACTTAGCAACCAAATTTTGGGCTCCATTGTGGTCGTAAGTTGAGGACTTCCTGTACCCTGGATGTCCTGCATGGAATAAGTTAGTTCAGCTAATGCAGTGCTTGTCCCCCCCACTTTTTCCCCCCCAATTGTATCTAGTCTGGTCACTGATGGCAAGAAGTTGACAATTAAAAATGAAAATTTCAGTTGCTGAGTTTATTTTTTCTTTTTTTCCTTCTTCCTTCCCTCTTCCTTCCTCCATTCCCTCCTTTCCTTCCTTCCTTCCTTCCTTCCTCCCTCTTTCCTTCCTTCCTTCCTTCTAGATGGCAGCCCAAGAAAAGAAGCTCTCATGTGAATAAGGAATAAATGAAGGGGAGCTTTATTAAGGTAAGAAAACACGTTCCAAACCACGCAGGTATTCCTTAACTTACGAGTGCAATCGAGCCCAAAATTTCTATTGCTAACGGAGACATTTGTTAAGTCAAATCTGCCCCATTTTACAGTCTTTCCTGCTGATGTTATTAAGTGAATCACCACAGTTGAAAAGTTTAGTAACACGGTTGTTAAGGGAACCTGGCTTCCCCTTTGACCTTGCCTGTCAGAAGGTCGCAAAAAGGGATCACAGCAACTGTCATAAATACGAGTCAGTTGCCAAGCGTCTGAATTTTGATCACGTGACCGTGGTGATGTTGCAATGGTTGTAAGTGTGAAAAATGGTCATAAGTTACCTTTACATTGATATTGTAACTTTGAACAGTCACTAAATGAATTGTTGTAAGTTTAGGATTATCTGTATTTTTTTTTTTCAAATTCACATTTCTCAAAATAATAACACAAGTTATGTAACCCATCTGCCTATCCTGGGTCTATTGGGAAGGAAAATGCCAACTCCAGTCTAAACATCTGGCTACTGGGCGACCAACCACTCATCATTGACAACTAGAGAGCTGAGTCCTCCAGCTCTTTATCAAGATTTGAAGCTGGTCAACTGGTCAAACGAAGTGAAGGAGGGACCACCGACAGTGTTGAACCCAACCTTGTTCCCAGATGCATTCCAGGGGGCGTCACGCACTACAAATCCCTTGGCGGGGCCCCGAGGCTCCTCTTCCAAGCGGGAGGGAGGTTTCATGTAAGCAGCCATGGTTTCCGTTTCCACCACATCCATCATCTGCAAGGAGACAGCTGTCCGTTAAGAAACTGTGGACAATAATTCCCAAACTTAGGTTGGCTTTTCCGTGAGCTACAAATGATTAGATAGATTGGATGGAGGGATGGATGGACGGACCGACAGACATTCAGACAGATGATAGAGAGCAAGGTAGAGACAAACAATAGATATATGATATACATAAGATTGATAGATGATAAGCAAATATAGATAATAAATAGATAGAAAATAGATAATAGATAGCTAGACAACTTAGAACTACACCGCCTACGGTCTGACCTAAGCTTAGTACACAAAATTGTCTGCTACAACAACCTACTTTTCAATTACTATTTCAGCTTCAACCACAATAACACATGGGCAAACAATAGATACAAACTCAAAGTAAACCGCTCCAAACTCTATTGCAGAAAACACAACTTCAGCAACAGAGTGGTCAATGCCTGAAACTCACTACCTGACTCTGTTGTCACATCCTCAATCCTGCAAAACTTTAACCTTAAACTGTACCGTGGACCTCACTCCATTCCTAAGTGGTCTGTAAGGAGGGCATGCATAAGCACACCAGCGTACCTACCATCCCTGTCCTATTGTTCCCATGTATTCGTACTCATTTATACTTATACCTGCTTATTCTTATATGTTCATATTTATACTTGTTTCCTCATACATGCTTGGCAAACTAAACAAATAAACTAACTAACTAAATAAAAATAAATAAATAGCTAGATAGGTGGGTGAGTTGGCAGACAGAAAGACAGAATATTTGAGAGAGAGAGAGAGGAGTGGGGGGGAGAGGGGGGAGAAACAGAAACAGAAAGATAGGCAGATATTTTGGAATGGCAAAATCATGCCCGTTTCTGCCCTCCTAAGAGAAAATCAGCTCAGGATTTTTGCTCAAAGAAGAACCAGATAGATGCCTTTGGAGTCCACCATTAGAATCGGGCATACATCACAATTGTCACACCAGAGATTGTGAGTCTGAGCACTTTGTAAACAACAAAACTTCAGATTGATTCATTTCAGTTATGACATGGTCATTTCATTACCTTGCCCTGCAGGCAATTGGCACGATATCTTTCCTGCTGCTGCTTGAAAAAGGTATTTGATGATATCCCAAGGTGCAAATAACAAGTTTCATGTTCTAAAGTATCTCACTTCCTTTGGGCACCGCATTCTGGGGATGCATGCCCAGAATATGTAATTACTGCTCCACAATTAATTGGATTATTGAAGCCACCCACTGCCAAAGTTCTCACCATGTATTGATGCATTAAACTCATGAAACAGGTTGGATCTGTGCAACAGGCCAAACTGTTCCTAAAACCCAGCCAAGATTAAGATTAGCCAAGCTTACTCTTTTGATCAAATGCACCTGCTCAGGGGTTGTTGTGGAAACACAATGATTCTACCTGCAACTATAGATGGGTTATATGGTAATATTAACAGGAGGGATCCCCAGCCTTGATGACTTACAACTTGTGGACTTCAACTCCCAAAATTCTTCAGCCAGCATAGAATTCTGGGAGTTAAGAGTCCACAAGTCATAAAGTTTCCAAGTTTGGGTTACAATTTAAGGCATCCATAAAAAGAGGAGGTGGTCAAAGAACATGAGGCAGACCCAGAAGATGGGAAGGCAACCTCAAAGCCAAATTACAGCAGCTGTAAATGGCAGTTGAGGCTGCGAGAAGTGCAAGAACCAAAATCTCCTTGGACACCCAAAGTAAAATAACCCAAAGTAGAGAATAGAATAACAGAGTTGGAAGGGACCTTGGAGGTCTTCTAGTCCAACCCCCTGCTCAGGCAAGAAACCCTATACCATTTCAAACAAATGATTATCCAATGTCTTCTTTAAAACTTCCAGTATTGGAACATTGACAACTTCTGGAGGCAAGTTGTTCCACTGATTAATTGTTCTAACTGTTAGGAAATTTTTCCTTAGTACTAAGGTTGTTTCTCTCCTTGATTAGTTTCCACCCATTGCTTCTTGTCCTGCCCTCAGATGCTTTGGAGAATAGCTTGACTCCCTCTTCTTTGTGGCAGCCCCTGAGATATTGGAAGACTGCTATCATGTCACCCCTAGTCCTTCTTTTCATTAGACTAGACATACCCAATTCCAGCAATCATTTTTATATGTTTTAGCCTCCAGTCCCCTAATCACCTTTGTTGCTCTTGTCTGCACTCTTTCTAGAGTCTCAACATCTTGTTTACATCGTGGTGACCAAAACCGGATGCGGTATTCCAAGTGTGGCCTTCCCAAGGCCTTATAAAGTGGTATTAACACTTCACATGATCTTGATTCTCTCCCTCTGTTTATGCAGCCTAGAACTGTGTTGGCTTTTTTGGCAGCCGCAGCACACGGCTGGCTCCTATTTAAATGGTTGTCCACTGGGACTCCCAAGATCCCTCTCACAACTACTACTATTGAGTGAGGTACCACTTATGCTGTACCTGTGCATTTGATTTTTCTTGCCTATAAATGTAGAAGCTTACTTTTGTAAGATTTTATAAGGAAATTGTAAAAGAGAAAGTAAAGAAGCTGACCCATAATCATCAATGTAATTGTAACTTTCTTGTGGAATTGATTTCTTGGTTTGGCGTACACAGTGAGCCTGACACAAAAGCAGAGACCTCAGGAAAGGTTTTTCCTTGGAAACATGGTCTTTAAAATCTCCCTAGCACAGGGGTCTCCAACCTTGGCAACTTTTAAGACTTGTGGACTTCAACTCCCAGAATTCTTCAGCCAGAGCTGGCTGAGGAATTCTGGGAGTTGAAGACACGAGTCTTAAAGTTGCCAAGGTTGGAGACTCTACCCTAGTGAATGAATAGCTGTGGGGGAAATTCTGAAGCAGCAGAGCAAAATGATGCCCTCCCTTTGTTCTCCCTCTGTTCTTTCAATTAGCTTTTTCCCAGAGGTGGCATTTAGCTGGTTCTGACTGGTTCTGGAGAACCGGTAGCGGAAATTTTGAGTACTTCAGACAATTGGCAAATCCCACCTCTGACTGGCCCCGCCCCCATCTATTCTCTGCCTCCCGAGTCCCAGCTGATTGGCTGGGTCTTCTTTTGTTGCCCTGCACAGGAGAATGGAGCTGGAAAGCAGGTTAGTGGGGTGGGGAGGGAATGGGGATTTTGCAGTATCTTTCCCCTGCCACACCCACCCACCATGTCACGCCCACACAACCGGAAGTAAAAAAAAATTAAATACCACCAATGCTTCCCCCTCACACACCCACATCCTAAAACCCTCCAAATTCCCTCTCACATATTCCTCTTCCAGGTTAAGCATGTGGTCGATGGCATCATCTACGTTTTCAGGCAGCCCTGTCA
Organism: Notechis scutatus; assembly: GCF_049901735.1. NCBI lineage: Eukaryota > Metazoa > Chordata > Lepidosauria > Squamata > Elapidae > Notechis > Notechis scutatus. Next base: position 110,150,838 of record NC_142025.1, on the reverse strand, counting down.
CGGTGACTCTATCTGGGTCGCTGGCACCTGGCTGCGGGAAGCGGATATCCACCTGCCGAGAAGAAAAAGCTGTTTTGAAATAAGTAAGATCCCTACCTGATCTCGGCGGATCTCCAAAAGCTGACCAGGAAAATCCCAGAGCTTTAGACCGAACAGGAACATAAAATGAGAGCCAACCATATTTGTCCTGTGGCCCCAAAACAAACACACAAAGTCAAGTTCAACTCGAAGAAAATGTTACTTTCTAAGGAAAGCGAAATGATTTTTCCTTCCACCGATAAAGAGAAAAAACAAACTGGCTACCATTTCACTCAGACATCCTTGTGGTACAGATAGTGCCACAATTGGGCACCAAATTTCTATTGCTAGTGAGACACTTGTTAAGTGATTTGCACCCCATTTCCCGACCTTTCCTGCCATCGTTGTTAAGTGAATCACTGCAGCTGTTAGAAAGTTAGAAACATGGGTCACGAGGTGAATCTGGCCTCCCCCATTGACTTTGCTTGTCAGAAGGTGGCAAAAAGGGGCACTGCGACCATCATAAGTCTGAGTCAGTTGCCAAACATCTGAATTTCAATCGCACGACCATGAGGATGCTGCAATGGTTGTTAAGTGTGAAAAATGGTCATAAATCATTTTTTCCCAGAGCCATTGTAACTGTGAATGATCACTAAAATCAGCATTGTCTTTTAACGACCCCATAATCCCTTGTGGGGTGGAGTCTGGGCAACTGAATGGAGCTAGCAGAATGTTTTAATGACCGATGCCCTTCCTGTCGCCAATGTGGAGTTTTGTTCAGCAGATATATTCTCATTGTTCCCAGAGAGAGAAATATCTGCCTCTGCCTAAGATCGAAATCACATCATCCTGATTGTGAGGCAAGAGCCCCATCTCTAGGCCACCGCACCACTCCTTTGAATGGTCACTAAATGAACTGTTGTTAAGATGAGGACTACCTGTAGTAGATGGGGCACTAATGGGGCTTCTTTCCCAGAATTCCCTGGGAGGGGAAAGTCCCTGCCATGTCTCCCACCTAGCTCTAAGCCTGACCCCCTACCCGGAATTCTTCCATGAGTTTGCGGATGGCTTTGCCTCTCCCACCGATGATGCGGGCGTGGACTCTGTGATCCAGGCGGACATCTTCGCTGACCATCTCCTCAAGATCGGCTACAATTTTCAAGATGGCATCTCGGGCAGCCTCAGTGTTTTTCTCATAGCCGGTGATTGTGATGAGTTCCTTAAAGAAGGCAGGGCGGGCATGAAAGGACAGCAGAAAAGAGAAATAGTTTAGATAATTGACCTCAACCCTCAGCTGCTGCCCGCGTTTTACCGTTACGTTTTATATTGATCAGGTTAGGAAACTGAGCAGCCCCATTTGGGGTTAGCTGTCCGACAAGGGGGCTTTCAGTGGGAAATGTGGCCCGCCTCCCCATTGGCCCACCAGCTAAGTATTTCTCAGCCAACCCCCCCCAACCCCCGCCTTTGGGGTCACACACTCAAAGAGGGAGAGACCCCTACCTGATGCTCGTCCCCTCTGTCAGGGAACTGGACAGTGACATCGTGGTCCTTACGGATCTGGGAAATGACCGCCCCTTTTTTGCCAATGATCTTGGGATGGTACTTGGACTCCACGCTCACTGTCAGTTTGAACCCTCGCAGGGCCTAGGGAGAAGAGGACATCGGCAGATTTAGGGGAGGGGGAGCAGCTGGAGATGCCCTGACATTTTTTCGGGGGGAGACACACAGGGCAAGTTCTGACTTGACGTACCTGATCTTTTTTGGTAACCGTAGAGATATTTTTGTAAATATATTTCATGTTCGGTACGGAGGAAATCAAAAGCAGCTTCTACCTGTGTTTACTCTTTCAGGTTGTGCTTTCTTTCCTTCTTTCTTCTACCCTTCCTCCCTTTCTTCCTTCCCTCCTCCCTTCCCTCCTTGTCTTCCTTCCTCCCTCCTGCCTTTTCTCCCTCATTTCTTCCTTCCTTCCTTCCTCCCTTCCTCTATTCCTCCTCATGCCATCCTTCTTCCCTCCCTCATTTCTTCCTTCCCTTCCTCCCTCTTTCTTCCCTTCTCTTTCCTCCCTCCCTTCCTCTACCACCTTCCTTCCTCCATCATTTTTTCTTCCTTCCTTTCTCCCCCTCCTTCTCTTCCTTCCCCCTCTTCCCCCTTCCTTCCTTCCCTCCCTCCCTCCCTCCACTTAGTATTATTTTGTGTTTGGGTTTTTTTTTGTTCCTTAAAACTTTTTTTTTAAAGGGGAAGTACCCGATCTTCTTGTTCAGCCTGCAACTCTCTGACCCTGTCCAGGAGGCCGGCCTTGGCTCGCTCCACGTTGGGCACTAGCCCGGTGACCTTGATGATATCGGACTGCTGCTCAGGCTGCGGCACTGAGATGGTCACCTACAGAAAGGAAAACCGTCATGTTTAAAAAAAATGAACAGAGGGCTGGTGAGATCCATTTCATGGGAGGTGCTGTCGCCTTTTAGAGTTATATCTGCTGCACAACGAAGTGGGGAGTGTTAATCAAGATTGTTGGAAGTCCTACTTTTAAAATTCAGAATTTTAGAATTTCCACCCCCCTCCAAATTTCTGCTTCTCCAAACAGAAATGAGTAGAGTCAAGAACGTACCAAGTTAGAACTTAACACCGACTGGAGGTTTGCAAGCTGGATCGTCTCCCCCTACCTCGTATTCCTCCATCATCTTCCGAATGCCCGCTCCCTTTTGCCGAATGATGTAGCGATGCAGATCAAAGGGAACGTCAACGTCCATGGTGATGGGTACCAGAGCCTGGGGAGAGAGGAGCATAGCAGAACGTGTACTTCTGACGTCTTGGTAGTACAGGGAGTCTTTGACTTATGACCATGACTGAGCCCAAAATTTCCGTTGCTAAGCAAAACCATTATTAAGTGAGTTTGGCTCCACTCAATGATCTTTCTTGCCATAGTTGTTAAAGAGATTTACCACAGTTGTTAAGTTGGCTCTTAAGTCCCCCAAAGATGCTTTTTTTCCAAGAGAAATCTGGGCGCTTTTTTTTTGGCAGAGAGAACCAGAGAGGTTTGAAAGAGGCCATCTGTGTCAAAATTGAACAGCCCTCTTTCAATGGAGAGGGAGGGTTTTGCACCACTCAGGTAACCCTGAGGACACAGGTAAACCTCCAGGAGGCCTCAGTGGCTCTCTAAAAGGATACAAATGACCAGCAGTCTGTCAGGAGTATAAATCCTTCCATTCCCCCACTATCAAGTCAGAACTAAAGAAACTTCTTGGATGAGAAGTGAAAAAAAAAAACAGAAAGTCCAGGTGCCTCTCTAAAAAAAACACTTTTGGGACAACCACGTTGGATGACTTGAGCATCTCCATAGACATGGCTTTTAAGTGAATCTGGCTTCCCGATTGATTTTGCTGGTCAGAAGATTGCAAAAGGAGATCACATGGCCCCAGGATATCACTAGGGATTTTTAAGAAGAGACTTGACAGTCACCTGTCTGAAATGGTATAGGGCCTCCTGCTTGAGCAGCGGATTGGACTAGAAGACCTCCAGGGTCCCTTCCAGCTCTATTCTGACTGATTGATTCATGTAACCATCATAAATATATGCCAGTTGACAAGTTCATATTTATGACAGTTGCAGTCTCCCAGGATCAGGTTATCACCTATTACGACCTTCTGATAAGCAAAATCAATGGAGAAGCCAGATTCACTTAGCAACCGTGTTACTATGAGCCATGGTGGCGCATGGTTAGAATGCAGTACTGCAAGCTACTTCTGCTGACTGGCTGCAGTTCAGCAGTTCAATTCTCACCAGGCTCAAAGTTCTTTCTACATTATAACTTAAAAACTGGAAGCTAATTCTCAAATTGGAATTCCTAAATAGCTTCTCAGAATCCCAAACACCTCAGGAAGAAACTTTGAAACAGATTAAGAATGACTATAATAAGAAATGTTTTAATTGTTTCATTTTAGGGGCCTCTTATATATGTTTTTCCTTTTAGTTTTTCGTTTCTTATAGCACATAATTTTTGTATTTGTTATTCTTAATTTTTTTTAAATACTACTTGGTACGCAGTTAAATATGGCATAAAAATAATTCCCAATAAATGAAATTCTGCGTTTGTTAAACTAATTTTTGCTGTTAAACTAATGTCCACGTTTATTAATTGGCTTTTTTGGGTATGCCCACATATATACCAACTGTAGTTTAACCATTGCTCAGCCTCCCATCCTTCCAAGGTCAGTAAAATGAGGACCCAGACTGTTGGGGGCAACAGGCTAACTCTGTAAACCGCTTAGAGAGGGCACTAATAAAGCACTGTGAAGCGATATATAAGTCTACGTGCTATTGCTATAAGTCACTTTTTCCAGTCCCACTGTAACTTCAAACGGTCACTAAACAAATAGTTGTAAATTGAGGATGACCTGCATAATTTTTACTTAATAGTGAAATATTTCTCTTGTTTGGTAGCTCTAGCACATGGGTGTCAAACTTGCGGCCCATGGGCTGGCTGCGTCATGTGCTGGCCCCACTCCCACCCGGTTCAGTGGGAAAAAGTCCCAATACGTCATGGGACACCACTGTGACGCCATGCGTTTGACACCCCTGCTCTAGCAGGTAACTGGCTGTAAGTCCAATTTGGTTTAGGTTACCCAGCAGAGCACAGAACATAAGGCCAATGTAACGCCCTGCTAAATACTAGCCAGATTCTTTCTTGGGTTAAAAACAGGTTGAGAAACAAATGAGGTCCCCTGTACAGGTCGATAGGGATAAACAGAAGACCCTTTTCCCTAACCAAGTAGGAAGGCAAGATCCTAACCAGCAGAGCAGCCCGGGCAGCCTCGCACTTCTCCTTGCGTCCGGAAATGAGGATGATGTCACATTTGCGAGGACTCGTGTCCAGTTCGGGGATCATGTCACCATTTTCCTGAGACTGTGCTTCTGAACCTGCTTGCGAGAAGAAAAAAATAAATTAAAATAAAAAAGAATCTTAAAAAAAAGTTTCTTCCTGAAAACCTGGGGGGGAGGGGGGAGAGGAGGTTGAAAATTACGTTGCCCACATCACTCCACCCACCTGAATTGTCATCTCGCTCCGGAAACTTGATGAAGACATTGTGATCCCGAGTGATTTGTTGCACCTTGTAACCTTTCGCCCCCATGACGACCCGATGGTAGCACTGAGGGATGATGCATTCCAGGACCACCTGGGCCTCCTGGGAAAGGTGAGAAATCAAAGCCCACGTGCTGATTTATTTATTTATTTATTAGATTTTTATCTCATCTTTATTACTTTGTAAGAAACTAAAGGTGGAGAACATTACATACAGATAGGCCTCGTCTTACAACAGCTCATTCAGGGATTGTTCCAAATTACAACAGCACAGCTTGCTCAGCATCCTGCAGTATTGTCTGGGATGCTACATGTCCTCTTCACAATCCGTTTTCCTTGTTACCTTCTGGGAGGAGGCTTCGCGGTATCCGAAGCAGAACATCCAGATTCAGTAACAGCTTTGTTCCCTCTAGTATCAACCTTGTGAACTCTCAACTTTCCTCTTTCCGCTATGTATTGAAAATGGATAGTGATTATGTATATATGTGTGGGTGGGGGGTGGGTGGGGGTGTCAATACAGTATTTATGTATGTGTGTGTATACAGTACATGTGTGTATATTGTACAGTATATTTCCATCTCTGTATACAGTATATATGTATATGTACAGTATGTATAAACACACACACACACACACACTGTACAGTATATCTATATCTCTATATCTATCTGTATGCCTATCTGCCTACTGTACAGTGTGTATACACGTACACACATTCTTTTGAGAGTGGGTAACAGAATTTCATTTTTAATGTGTGCCCGTGTGCTCATGGTAAAAAAAATAAAGGTTATCATTTCTATCTTAAGATGCTGTAAGCTCTAGGGATTTGTTCATTAAATGGGAGAGACTAAGAGACACTCTGTCAGCAGATTCATGGTATAAGGATGGGAAAGGTGCTTTTGGTAAGATGACTCACACTCTGGTCCACCTGAGAGTCACTTTTAATGCCCACTGCAATCCAGACATGAGAACATGACCTACCAGGTCACCGATGATCTCCAAGATGCGCTTCTTGGCGGCCTCCACGCAATCCTTGGCTCCCTTGAGCGTCACGTGATCACTCTGGACACCTGTCCGGGGGAAACTCACAGTGACCCCACCGTACTCTTCTGCAATCTCCCGCAGCACATGTCCCCGACGGGCCACAAAATGGCGGTGGTACTTGGGATCCACCACCATCGAGTCTTCAATGACATTATCCTAGAGTAGCGGGTGGGGAACAGAAGGAGTCACTAAGCTTTCGTGCTTCTTAGAAAAGTTGTTTCTCTTCCACCTTTCACAATTCGATCGCATCTGGGAAGAGTGTATTTGGCCCGGTAAAACCATTAGCGGCAATATTGTTATGAGGAATAATGAGGAATAAGGGGAGGTTTCAACCCTTATGAAAATAGTGACTGCAACTCCTGCAGCCACAACTGTAGGGTAAGGTTGTGTGGAAAGAATGCAGGACGCCTACTCTTGATCCAGCATCTCACCCCAACTCCATCCATCCCTCAGCGGTCTCCAAACTTGGCAACTTTTAAGACTTGTGGACTTCAACTCCCAGAATTCCTAGGAGGAGCCCTGACCCAACAATTCCTACCGGTTTCTTTCAAGCAGGAATTGCAAAAAATATAAAACCTTCCTAATTCAAAACAGTTATAGTTATCTTTCCCCCTCCAAAATAGAGACAATCAAACTCTACAGAGCTTTTTTGGAAGTCCTCCATCTCTACCAACCCACCCTCTAGAAGAGAAACATGTTAAGAGAAGATCAACCTACATGAAAGAAGTCATAGCAATGGTGTGATGAGCTCATAACACCATCAGGTCTATGACAATTCGATGCAGCCAGCTTGCCATGACCAACTTCCCACAGCCAACTCACCACAGCCAACTCACCACAGCCATCTCACCGCAGGACAACTCATTGCAGGACAAGAGTTACATTGATATCAAATATATGTTGGAATAGAGTCATTAAAGGATGCAAAAGGAAGGACAGAATGACACGTGAATGGCAAAAATTAAAATATTTTTTATTTATTTATCTATAATATATGAAAATGGGTGTGGGTGTGTGTGTGTGTGTGTATTCCAGCAAAACTCTGAAACGCCTCAAGCAATTTCAACCAAACTTGGTAACAGATTACCTACTGTCTGGAAACAAATACTGTGGTGCTAAGACACCCCTAATTTGTGTGTTCTGTTAAGATACAGCCTGTTGTGCCTTCAAAAGGATTCTACCATACTGCCTTAAAATGGCTTCTACTGTATAGCGCTGTGGAGTTGCTATGGTAACAACTTCACAGTACTCCACAAGGGGGCTCTCTCTGGCAACCGGGAAAATCCAACATTAGAAATTATGTTTATTCCAGGTTGAGAAATCAGGGCTTTTTCTAATATAGAATTAGGATAAATAATGGCAACGCCAGGTTACAGCTAGTTTTAAATAATTAAATAGAACTGTTAAATTGTCCCACAAAGAGTTGTCTTGCAGAGAGTTGGCTGTGGCGAGTTCTCCCATTGCAAGTTGGCTGTGGCGAATTGGCCATGGTGAGTTGGCTGCAGCGAGTTGGTCGCAGCAAATTGGGTGTGGCAAGTGTTCCCATTCCCTGAATTCTTCAGAGGAATTCTGGGAGCTGAAGTCCACAAGTCTTAAAGTTGCCAACCATGGAGACCCCTGCCAAAGCTGTACGACCCGTACCAAGTTATGGATGAGACTCTCCAGTTCTTGCTGGGCCTGCCGTACTGCATCCTCCTTCCCCATGATAGTGATAATATCCTGGTCCTTATCCTCAGGAGTGGGGAAGATGATCCGGGCACCGGTACGGTCCCTCACTTTGCGGATATTAGCACCTCCACGCCCAATCAGGAACTTGTGGTAATCTGGCTTGGCGTGCAATTCCACTGAGTGATTGTTGATTTGCTGCAGGAAGAAAACAGGGGCATGCATCGATTCTCCAAAAGGCTCAAGTAGGACGAGTGATTCTTGCCTTCCACCACCTGAAGTTATAACCGCACTGAAAAAAGTGAGTTATACAGTGGAACCTCAGGTGATGACCGTAATCCATTCTGAGAATTCGATCGTCACCCGATTTGCTTGTCCCCGGAAATGCATGCATGTAAAAACAAAAATGGCGTGGTGCAGAAAGGGAAATCGACATGGATGGGCAAATCACCGGCCTTTGGTCACCACCCGAGTACCTGTTCACAACCAGAGGTAAGAACTTTTGTTTGTCACCCAATTTGGTCACGAATGAAAGCGTTCCCGATCAGAGGTTCCACTGTATCTAATCTTCACTCTTACACCATGGCACTATTCCCATGGTCGCACAATCAAAATTTGGGTGCTTAGCATGTATTTTGCCAAGTTCCGGGCAAAACAGGAGATTCAGGCAGTTCAAGTGAGTGTAAAGATTTACCGCAAGCTTAAGTGCTCTATAAGAATCTGAGCTACTAACCGCCAAGGCAAATTAGCAGGAGATAAGAAAGGCATTCAAGATAGGCTGGACATAAATCGCTTGCAGGCGTGCAGGGACTCGTGACTTATAGATGCATTTGATCCCTCCCTCAGGCTCAGCCTAGTCATCTCCTATATATTTATGACAATTGCGATGTCACAGGGTCAGGTGGTCGCCATTTGCCAGCTGACTTCTAACAGGCGAAGTCAGCAGGAGAAGCTGGATTCAGTGAACTACCATGTGATTCATGGTCTGAAGTGATCTGTTTAACAGCCATGGCAAAAGAAGTTGTAAAATCGGGTGCAACTCACTTAACAACTGCCTTGCTTAGCAATGGAAATTCTGGTTCCACTTGTCATCATAAGTCGAGGACTGTATGTACTCAAGATAAAGTTCAGTTCTTACTGCCAATATTTGTTTCTCCATGGCACATATGGAAAATGGAGTCTGTATTCCAAAATATCACTTAGCTACCTATTCCTAGCCTTGAATAGAATTAAAATTTTATACATGTAGGTGATCTGTGCTCCAATTCCAGGTTCTTTTTTACAAGGAAAAACACAAAACAATGTTTAAGTAGAAAAAAAAATGAGGTCTACATAGAAAGAAAAGCTAAATTTTCATATCTTTGGCCAGAACGCTTCAGAAAAAAAATGTAGATTTAATGTCGACTACCAGAAAGGACAGAGTCCTGCAAATATTAATTAAAACCTGAAGTTGAGTGTGGCAATGAAAGAGTTAAGGAAGGGCATGAGAGCTAAGGAGAAAAATTCTATGGTAGGGATGGGCAACTATGGTAACTTTACAATTTGTGGACTTCAACTCCTAGAATTCCTGAGGCAGCTCTGCTGGGTCAGGAATTCTGGGAGTTGAAGTCCACAGATTGTAAAGTTGCCATAGTTCCCCAACCCGGCTTTATGGTGTCTCTCCTTTCCTTGATACCCTAAATACCTGACTATTTTCTGATTATACCTAATTAACAGTAATTGGTTAATGGTTAATTCAAGGCGAGTCCACATCCTTACTGTTCAGGCTCTTTAGAGCTGTTCTTTCTTTGAGAAACTGAGATCAACCAACCAATGGAACCACTTGCCTTCGGAAGTTGTGGGAGCTTCATCACTGGAGGCTTTCAAGAAGGGATTGGATTTGTCAGAAATGGTGCATGGTCTCTTGCTTGGGCAGAGGGTTGGACTAGATGACCTACAAGGTCCCTTCCAACTCTGTCTATCTGTTAATCTGCTCTGCAAACCACCAAACTGGGGATGGACCTCTACCAACCACCTACTTTTTCCTCAGCGAGATGCAGCAACTGGCGCTTCGCTCTTTCCACCTCTTCCCCAGGGCCTCGGATGGTGACTTTCTCGCTGCCCGAGCCTTCAGAAGGGAAATGAATGTGCACCCCGCCGCATTCCTCCATGATTGAACGCACCAGCCGCCCCTTGGCTCCGATCAGCGAATTGTGCAGTTTGGCTGGGATGGAGATATCCATTTCCCTGATGTTAGCCTGAGGGCAAGAAGATAAAAAGCTACAACATCCAAGTTCAAAACAAATAAACAATCTTGCCTCTGCAGAATTCATCATGTCTGATTTCTCTTCTGACAGGAGAGAATATTGGTAGCTCAGCGTTAAGCTGTGAGATCCTTGGTGTTTCTCTGAGCTTGGGAGGTTTTCTGAGATGTTTCATTACCAAGGTAGGTAACATCATCAGTGTTGTGACATTCCCTAGTTTGATAATGAAACACCTGCAAGAAAACCACCAAGCTCAGAGAGCATCAAAGACCCCACAGATTTCTGTTCCTTATTCCAACAGGAGACAGATACCTTTTGGTGAGAGGCTCAGCAGTAAATGTAAGTAAAATAAAAAATAAAACGTTTGGGTTTAAAAATTCCCAAACAGAAAAAAAGGTGGAAGGATTCAAATACTTTTATTTATCTTCCCTATTACCCATCTCCTTATCTTCTTATGACTATAACTTTGTTGCTTGTATCTTACAATTCATATCGTTCACTTTGTGTGATTTATGTTGATTGCTTATTTGGTATCCATGATTATCACTAAATGTTATACCTAATATTTTATGATGAATGTATTTTACAATATGTTAATGGTATCACAATTGTTGTATGTACATTGAGAGCTTACACACCGGAAACAAATTCCTTGTATCTCTAATCAAACTTGGCCAATAAAGTATTCTATTCTATTCTATTCTATTCTATTCTATTCTATTCTATTCTGTTCTGTTCTGTTCTGTTCTGTTCTGTTCTGTTCTATTCTGTTCTATTCTATTCTATCCAGATACTATTTTATTCTTCTACTCTACTTTATTCTATAAGGTGCAAGTATAAGTTGATGTGGTACTAACAGGATTAAAAACAGGGATTCTCCAGGTTTAACAACTGGTTCGGTGATCACGCGATTTGCTGAAAACCTGAAATGAAACTGTTGGTGTAACAGACTGAATTAAGCTCTCTACACCAACCCTGATGATGTGTTAGCAGCACATTCAGAGTGCTAAAGAGGAGGAGGAAGAGAAGAAGGAGGAGGAAAATGATTCACACACCCACCAGCTCTCTCTGGATGGCCAAGATACGATCCCGAGCATCCTCACAATTGGCCTTCTTCCCGGTGATCAGGATCACTTCAGAATTGCTGTTTTCTGTAGGGAGGTCAATCTTGGTATTGGTTTCCTCTCGAATCTATTGTGAAGAGACAACATCAAACCCCAGAGCTTCGAGTCTAGATTACCCTCATGAGCTCTACAAGGAACTGCCCTCAGAGATGATGGGTGGAAGGGGTTCCTCCAAGGTGATAGGACTGTGTCAGGAACCTACGTGGACCACATATGCTCAATGGGCGTTGACTTCCTCTATTTAGAGCCCCAAGTAGGGGGAGAATCTCAGAATCTCCAACTCCAAGGGTCTGTCAATCACAACAGTTTTGGAATCCAGTGTGACTTGTGAGTACTCTAATGTATATAAAGCTGCAGCATAACCTTCTAGACTTATACACCTAGGCTTAAATCCTTGACCCACTGACCCTTTCCATAAAAAGAGACATGTACCAACATGTGCACATACATGCACAAAGAAGAAAGGTGGGGAGACCCTCCTCCTTTTACCTTTTTGATATTGGTGCCTCCTTTCCCAATGATGTTCTTGTGGAATTGCTTGAAAATGGGAACCGGGATGGAAAAACTGTTTTCGATCTAAGGCACAGAAAAGGAAGGGTGTTAATAAGCGAGAGATTTCACTTCCTGCTCTACTCACCTTCTTCTTTTAGTACTTCCCTTGATCTTGACTGTATCCCTCTGTTAATACAACTTAGGATTGCATGAGCTTTTATGGCTGCTGCTGCATACTGCTGGCTCATATTTAGCTGGTTGTCCAATAAGACTCCAAGATCCCTCTCACATTTACTGCTATTGAGCCTGGTTTCACCCAGTCTGTATGTGTACTTTTGGTTTTTCTTGCCTAAGTGTAGGATTTTACTTTTCTCTACATTGAATTTCATTTTGTTAGATATGGCCCAGTGTTCTAGTCTGTCAAGATCCACCTGGATCTTGAGTCTATCTTCTTGGGTGTTAGCTATTCCTGCCAGCTTAGTATCATCTGCAAATTTGGTAAGTTCCTCTTCTATTCCCTCATCTAAGTTGTTAATGAAGATATTGAAGAATACTGGGCCTAAGACAGAACCTTGTGGCACCCCACTATTTACTTCCCTCCATGTAGACTTAGACCCATTAAGGACTACTCGTTGGTGGTGCTATCTATTCCACCTTTTTCTAGCTTACTAAGAAGTAGGTTGTGGTCTACTTTGTCGAATGCTTTGCTGAAATCTAAATATATTATGTCCACAGTATTTTGCTGGTCTACTAATTTAGTCACTGTGTTGAAGAATGAAATAAGATTGGTTTGGCATGATCTGTTCTTAACAAACCCATGCTGACTGCTAGTTATTACTTTACTTGTTTCTAGATGTTGGCAGATCTGTTTTTTTATTATCTTTTCCAGTATCTTCCGAGTATTGATGTTAGGCTGATTGGTCTATAGTTTCCTGGGTCTGTTTTTTTCCCCTTTTTTGAAGATGGGAACCACATGAGCTCTTTTCCAGTCTTCTGGTAGTTCCCCGGTGCTCCAGGATTTTTGAAAGATATGGTGCAGTGGTTCTGAGATGACCTCTGCCAGCTCCTTTAAAACTCTGGGATGTAATCCATCAGGCCCCGGTGATTTGTTTTCATCAAAATCAGACAGGTGTTCTCTTACTATTTTTTTTGCTTATTTTAACTTTTATTTCTGGTCTGTCTTTTACAGTTATGTTTTTGGTGGGTTGAGCTATAGTTTCTTTTTGCGTGAAGACAGATGCAAAGAATGAGTTAAGCAGTTCCGCTTTCTCTCTGTTGCCTGTTACTTCCTTGCCATCTTCTCTCTTTAGTGGACTGACTGTTTCCTTGATTTTTTCCTTGTTATTTATATGTTGGAAAAAACTTTTTTTATTATCTCTGACTTTTGTTGCAAGTCTTTGTTCGTTCTGAGCCTTTGCTAACCTGACTTCGTCTTTGCAGATTCTGTTTGCACCTCTGTTAAGGTATCTGGCCTTGTAGCCCAGCCTCTGACTTGCTCAGACTCCATGGCAGGGGTGTCAAACTCAAGGCCCGGGGCCTGGATCCAGCCTGTGGGGTGTTTAGATATGGCTCGCAGGGCCGCCATGGAAACAGCAAAGGACTGGCCTGGGGTGCCTCTGCCAGTAAAAATAGAGCTCCCTCAAGCTCCCTTTTTGCTGGCAGAGGGTTGCAGGAGGCCGTTGCAGCCAAAAACAAAGCTTGGGAGCCCATTTTCGCTGGCAGAGCGCTCAGGCCACCACAGGTGCCCCCTAACACAAGTGACATCATGCTGGCCACACCCATCCCAGTCACGCTCACCCTGGCCTCCAAGGTCAAACACAACCCTGATGAACCCTTAATGAAATCGAATTTGACCCCTCTGCTGTAGGAATAAAGCACGGGTGTCAAACTCGTAGCCCACGGGCTGGATGCGTCATGTGCTGGCCACGCCCATTCCCATTTTACCGAACAGGAAAAATGTTGCGATATGTCACGTGATGACAATGTGACAACGCAAATTTGACATCCCTGGTATAGAGGTATGCTAGCCACCTAACATCACAGGAAGAGAGCTTCAGCACTACATATTTGAGGAGAAGGAGTGGCAGAATCTGGGGGCAGAGTCAAAAGAGGAATCAGCCTAGAATCCCTATATAGCCACAAGTGGACTAAGTCCAATTCTGTTGATCCATATCTAACTCCAAGCTGATGTTGTCCATTAGTTGAGAAAATTCCTATGCATGGGTTTTTGGCAATAAATCAGTTTAAATGGACCTTCAAGTGTGGACTTGCTATTTCACACCTGATACATATTGTCATTCCTCACTGCAATTATAACCATTGCAAGGAATATGTGCTGTGGTAGTTCACCACACAGAGCAGAATTGCAGAGCCCCAACTATCCAGAAAAGATCAGATGGTATCTCCTCTCTATGCCCCAATGACTGAAAAGGAGAGGAAGCCTTTCTTTTTAATAACCCCAATGGCATAAAGCAGTGGCCCCCAACCTTTTTTGTGCCACGGCTCGGTACCAGCATCACAAAATGATCCACGGCCCGGTACCGGCATCAGCACGCAGGACCAAGGCAAGGCGAGCCGAGTGACCGGCCAGCCAGCCGTCCCCCGCTTCACCCCGCCACCTTCAACTCCTCCTTTGTACCTTTTTTGTGCTTTTTTGTGCTTTCTTAATCTCCTCCGCCATCGGGACGGCTCTTCGTTCAAAGCCGCCCCCCCCCGCTTCGATGAAACTAAGGCGCGAGGATTCCTTCAGCACCCAAACGCCGCTTTCCAACCGGAAAAGCTCACCCGGAAGCACTTTCTTGTCGAAACAAGATGGCGGCGCCCAGCAAACCGGCGGCCCGGTAGAAAATGATCCACAGACCGGTACTGGTCTGGGGCCCGGTGGTTGGGGACCACTGGCATAAAGGACTCTAAAATGGTTTTCTGGAAGCTCAGCCAACTAGACTCACCAATTCTGCAATGACTTTTTGTAGGTACTTCGCACATTTCTCCACCTCGTTTTTGGGCCCACGCAACTGTACAATGTCACTCTTCTGTGAAGGGTCGGGGAAATTGATGATTACCTATAGGGCAGAGTGGCAGAACATGTGAAGTTTGAAAAGGAAGAGAGGTGAGCTCCTATCTATCTATCTATCTATCTATCTATCTATCTATCTATCTATCTCAGTGGCACAGTGGTTAGAGTGCAGTACTGCAATTTGGCAGATTGAATCCCACCAGGCTCAAGGTTGATTCAGCCTTCCATCCTTCCGAGGTAGGTAAAACGAGGACCCAGATTGTTGGGGGCAATATGCTGACTCTGTAAACATTTGAGAGGGCTGTAAAGTACTATAAAGCAGTATATAAATCTAAGTGCTATTGCTATTGCTATCTATCTATCTATCTACCGTGTTTCTCACATAATAAGGCCGGGCCTTATTTTTTTTTTGAGCCCCGAAAAAACGGCTAGGCCGTCTTTTCGGGGGTGACTTAATTCCCCCCCCTTGCATCCTCGCCAACAGCCGCTCCTAACGGGTGATCATGGCCAAGCACAGAGAGCTCCCTACTCCCACCTTTGCTGCAGACACCTTTGGCACCCGCCGGTGTTGCTTTCCCTTCTGCCCATTACGCCGCCATGTTTGGAGCTGCCACTTCCGTGTTTGGAGTGCCGCCGCCATTTGGAGCTCCAAGCGCGGAAGTAGCAGCTCAAACATGACGGCGGGCAATCTTTTTATTTTGGTCCGCGCGAAGTTCAGAGCGAGCAAGAGAGGGAGACTGCGATGCCTCCATCCGAGATGGCAACCTCACTAGTGGATCACAACGTGGCTGGAAGCCCGAATCGGCGGGATACGATGGCGATCTTTTTGGAGCGAGAGGAAAGGGAGAGAAGAGTTGCGAGGCGTAATTTGCAGGAGGAAGTGGGTGTACCCCACGGCAGGGAGCCCAAGGAAGAAGGGCTGGTAGGCAACGGAGAGCGTCCCGTAGCTCCGGAAGCAGCCTAGAGACGCGCCCGGGAAGAGGCGCAGATGCTGCCTTGTAGTCCCCAAGCCAACTGCGTGTGCCGCCTTTAGTTATGTGCGCTCCATGCTTTGGGCATCTCCGTGTGATCGCGACCCTGTCCTTTCCACCTGGTGCCCTTGCTGCTTTCTGGCTCTTGGCAAGGCATCGCGGTCTCCTCTCATGCTCGCTCTGAACTTCGCGGACCAAAATAAAAAGATCGCCCACCGTCATGTTTGGAGCTTCCGCATTTGGAGCTTCCGCCGCCGTTTGGAGCTCCAAACAGCGGCAGTGCTCCAAACACGAAGCCGGTTGCTAAAGAGCCAGAAAGCAGCAAGGGCGCCAGGTCTTATTAATTTAATTTATACCTCCCCCCGCATTCCACTTCTCCCCTTGGCAAGTTTTCAAATTGGCTAATTATATTTAAAAGAAACAAAAATGGCATGTAAAAGTTGACAAGTTAAATTAAAATGTGTGCCAAGACTATTTAGCAGTTAAAAGGCCCGACAAAATAGTTGGACCTTCAACACTTTTCTGAAAAGGGTGTACTTTTCTTTTTAAAAGGCAGAGATTCAATACATTCTGCATTAAACATAAACTAATTTCTTAGAATGTCAAGCAATACTGATCTTTGTCTAACAGTATCTGCAAAGACTGTGATACAACAAAGCTGTAAAGAGGACAAAGTTGTTCAGTTTCAGTCTAGTGTTTTGAGTATATAGAGTGTTCAGTGCTAACCAGAAAAATTTAATCTCAGTATTAAAGTAAGTTCATGGCTCTTTGCAGCTATAGAGGGCTGGCTCTCCATAGTAATCGCAGAGGGCTATTGCTATGAGAATAAAATGAGACTTGCATGCACGCCCTCTTGTTGGGAAACTGCCAGCCTGGCTGGAAGGAGGGGCTCAAGTGGGGAACTAGCCCTGATTCCCTGTGTAATTGCAAAAGGCATAAGCCTGACTGTCCCTCTTCCCAAGATCCATGAAACCTTATTGGGGTGTTCCCAGAGAAGGCAAGCAGCCTCAGGAGATTCTTGTAATACAGGTAAAAGTCAATAAATGGATGACAAGCTTTTCATGAGTGACTTTGGTTGTTGCCACCTGACACGTCTCCAGCGTCCCAGAAGAAAGAGGAGCTACAAAAGCAACAAATTGAAATATAAAATATATTTAATGTAAGCTAAAATAAAGCACTAAGCCTACTCAGAACCCCAAAACAAACTGTTGCATTTTTGCCAGAAATCTGCAAATACTTTTTTTGCAAAAGGCTAAGAACATGTTTCTAAGGGAATTCCTTACTTCTGGAAATTTGTCCCGGACTTCTTTAATTTTCTCGCCTTTCTGCCCAATGATTGTCCGGTGAAAGCGCTGTTCAATGATCAGGTCCTTGGTGCGTTCATTTTCCTAGGAGAAACCACCATTCAGGAAAGGCGTTCCACCCGGTCCCAAACCAGCCATTTGTTTGGACCCCTTCCCTGAGGACTTCCAGCCAATACACAGAAAGATGCTTGATGCTCTCCTTACCATCCGGGCTGCCATTTCCAGGAGTTCCTTACGAGCCAGCTGAACCCCTTGAGGGTCTCCCTCAATCCGGATCAAGTTGCTCTTCTCACTGTCGGGAGGAATGCGGACTGAGACTTTGTGCTGTTCCTTGATGCGGTTGACTGGGGGAAAAATATAGAAAAGAGCATCAGAGGGAAATCCACTTCTCCCAGGGCAGGGCAACTATTTCCCCCTTTCTCCAACAAAGTACCGTGTTTCTCACATAATAAGGCCGGGCCTTTTTTTTTTTTGAGCCCCGAAAAAACGGCTAGGCCGTCTTTTCGGGGAGTGACTTAATTCCCCCCCTTGCATCCTCGCCAACAGCCGCTCCTAACGGGTGATCATGGCAAAGCGCAGAGAGCTCCCTACTCCCACCTTTGCTGCAGACACCTTTGGCACCCGCCGGTGTTGCTTTCCATTCTGCCCATTCCGCCACCACGTTTGGAGCTGGCGCTTCCATGTTTGGAGTGTCGCCGCCATTTGGAGCTCCAAACGCGGAAGTGGCAGCTCCAAACATGATGGTGGGCGATCTTTTTATTTTGGTCCGCGCGAAGTTCAGAGCGAGCAAGAGAGGAGACTGCGATGCCTCCATCCGATATGGCAACCTCACTAGTGGATCACAACGTGGCTGGAAGCCCGAATCGGCGGGATACGATGGCAATCTATTTGGAGCGAGAGGAAAGGGAGAGAAGAGTTGCGGGCGTAATTTGCAGGAGGAAGTGGGTGTACCCCACGGCAGGGAGCCCAAGGAAGAAGGGCTGGTAGGCAACGGAGAGCGTCCCGTAGCTCCGGAAGCAGCCTAGAGACGCGCCGGGAAGAGGCACAGATGCTGCCTTGTAGTCCCCAAACCAACTCCAAACGCGAGCGTGTTCCAAACGCGAAGCTGGTCGCTAAAGAGCCAGAAAGCAGCAAGGGCGCCAGGTGGAAAGGACAGGGTCACAATCACACGGAGATGCCCAGAGAGCGGAGCGCACATAACTAAAGGTGGCGCACGCAGTTGGTTTGGGGACTACAAGGCAGCATCTGCGCCTTTCCCGGCGCGTCTCTAGGCTGCTTCCGGAGCTACGGGCGCTCTCCATTGCCTACCGGCCCTTCTTCCTGGGCTCCCTGCCGTGGGGTACACCCACTTCTCCTGCAAATTACGCCGCAACTCTTCTCTCCCCTTTCCTCTCGCTCCAAAAAGATCGCCATCGTATCCCGCCGATTCGGGCTTCCAGCCACGTTGTGATCCACTCGTGAGGTTGCCATCTCGGATGGAGGCATCGCAGTCTCCCTCTCTTGCTCGCTTTGAACTTCGCGTGACCAAAATAAAGATTGCCCGCCGTCATGTTTGGAGCTGCCACTTCCGCGTTTGGAGCTCAAATGGCGGCGACACTCCAAACACGGAAGCGCCAGCTCCAAACGCGTGCAGCGGAATGGGCAGAAGGAAAGCAACAGCGGCGGGTGCCAAAGGTGTCTGCAGCAAAGGTGTTTGGTGAGGAGTAAGGAGCTCTCCGCCGCTGATGATCGCCCGTTAGGAGCGGCTGGTGGCGAGGAATTGCCCGCCGGGCGCTCCTAACGGCAAAAGTCTCCTGCCCTTCCCCTTATTTTGCATATTTTAAGATAGGCCTAAATTTGGGGGAGGGCTTAATTTGATTTTATGCCCCAAAACATGCTGGGCCTTCCTATTGGTGGAGGCCGTATTGTTGGAGAAACACGGTATGATAATGAATAGCAATGGCACTAGCACTTAGACTTATATACCGCTTCACAGTGCTTTCCAGCCTTCTCTAAGCAGATTACAGAATCAGCATATTGCGCTCTGGTGAGATTCGATCTGCCAAATTGCAGGCAGCTGGCAGCAGCAGAAATAGTGTAATGACCCGGGGCGGGGCACAAAGGCAACACAGTCAAATAAGCAAGAAGAGTCCCTTTATTATCTCCAACTTTGCCCCCAATGTCCAGGTTACCTTTGGCTGGAAAAAACTCTCCTAGGAACAGCCTTTAACTATAGAAAATTCAATCCAAAACAAGGTACATACAGACTGTAACCAAAAATCCAAACGAATAAAGCTGCAGTAATTAACTTGACAAGGCAGGAGAAAGACTTTCAGACTTGAAAGCACGGCAACACTCATACAGTTGGGAATACGCCAGAAACACAGATAAGCCACGACAATACCAGATAAATTCACAATTTGCTTCCAACAACTTGCTGTGCGCAGCTTCCCTTTTTAAACAGTGTGTTCGCAGCTGCAGCTAATGAAGAGAATCAGGGCCCTTTCCTTCCCGGTAAGCCACGCAACTCACGTTGCTCCCTTCTCCGTTCCTCCCTGCATGCCCTAGGATGAAGAGGGGGTGGGCCTGGGTCTTCCTCTGAATTCCCTCTCCCTTGCTCTACCTCTTCCCTGCTCTGCCCAGCCAGACTGTGCCCTTCCCCAGTTTCTTCCACAACCACACTCCCACTCCCTGTTGGAATCAGATTCCAAAAGGGACATGACAAGTAGCTTGCAGTACTGCACTCTAACCACTGTGCCACTGAGGCTCTTGTGAAAATACAAAGAAACTTTAAAATCCCCAAAGCAAAGCTTTATTGAACGCATAACTGCAGCACAGAAAAAAGTAGAACCAACTCTTAAATTTTCCCATGCAACCCTTCATAGTGAACCCTTCCTCTCATGGAACAGGTCACATGATTTAATTAAGAATAAGCATTTTATTTTGATAACAGGCTGCTTCTTTGCCGACATTCCTCTGGGGATCGTTAATAATTAGGAATTCTCTAACTTGGTTGTGATCCCCTAAAACTAAAAAAACGAATTGGGGTGGACCCCGTGAACAAAACCAACAAATTCTTTACAATTAAGAGTTTTGGTAAAAATAAATACAGATAGCCCTCAACATACAACCATAACTGAACCCAAATTTCTGTTGCTAAGTCAAGACAGCTAGATTTTAGAAAAAGACAAGGATGTCATTCATTTTCTCTGCCTCCATAAATCTTCGTTCTTTCTGCTCCCAAGTTGCACACCTAAAGAAAAATAACATGCTGTCTATGGCTCTTTAAAGGCTTTTTTAAAAATTATTATACAGGCAGTCCTCAACTTACGGCCACAACTGAGCCTAAAAATTTCTGTTGCTAAGCAAGGTAGTTGCGATCTTGTCAGTTTTGCTCCATTTTATGACCTTTCTTGCCACAGTTGTTAGGTGAATCACTTCAGTTGTTAAAAGTTAGTAACATGGTTGTTCAGTGAATCCAGCTTCCCCATTGACTTTATCAGAAAATCACAAAAGGTACACTGCAACTTTCATAAGTACATGCCAGTTGCCAACCATTTGCCTTTAGTTCACTTGACCACGGGGATGCGGCAACAAGTGTGAAAAACAGCCATGTCGCTTTTTTCAGCACCATTGTACTTTGAATGGTCACTAAATGAACTTTTGTAAGTAGGGGACTACCGTATTCCTTTTGAGTAGTTAAATTTTATGGTAATGCACCAGAGGGAGCCTTAAAACTGTCAGAAAGGGAGCAAAGGCCAAGAGATTTTACTTTTGTCTGTGAGAGTTGATCAGATCTTTTTAAAAAGAATATACTCCCCTCCTCAAAAATACCTGGGAGCCTGAGTTAATCTCTCTGTCAAGATAACCTACGATACAGGGTTGGAGCAAGATCAATTTATTTTGTGGGTTGATGGGGAAATAAAAAGGCGGAAGCGAAAATGCTACCCATAGCCTTGAACCAAGTCACGCAGATGAGAATCTGGGTCGCAGTTGAAAAAAAGATTAACACCCAATATGGAAGAGGAAAAGGGCCGGCTGGTTAACCTCTTTAGGAAGCAAAAAAGCGACAACTTGGCTTCCGTCACTTATTGGTCATCTTGGGAAATCCCAAAGGTGCTTTTTCAAAATGCAACTCGACTCTATTTTCTTTTGAAGAGCTTTGCTTCTCATCCAGAAGCTTCTTCAGTTCTTAAACTGAACTGAAGAAGCTTCCTGGATGAGAAGCGAAACGTCTTCAAGATAAAACAAAGTCCAGCTGTCTTTTGAAAAATAACCTTTTGGGACAAATCATGGATGTTGGATGACTGAGAATCTCCATGAACACTCAGGGAAATGTTAACAGAAAAGATTTAGCTGTTATCTAGTGTTGTGTGTGTGCTTCAATCTCACAGTAATTGCTGGGAAAATTAACCCTACTCTAGACACCTCAAATCCCTCAGGGTTGTTTCATTGCTCTCTAGACTCACTGTTAGCTCCGTTTTTCCCAATCAGATGACGATGAAATCTCTGGTCAATAAGCACTTCGGTGTAGTCCATCCGTCTGAGCTGCAGAAGAGAACGGAGTGGTGAGACACAAGACTTGCAAGACAAACATGGAGCCTCAGACAAGTCAGATTCTATCTTGGGCATCAGAAATCGCGCTGAAGACTTGCAGACTTCAACTCCCAGAATTCCCAGCCAGCCATGGGAATTGAAGTCTTCCCATTGCCAGGTTTGGAGACTCCCATGCTAATGTAAAACCGAACTGGTCAGGCACACTCTCTCACTTCCCTCACCACCAAGGTTCCTTCTAGTCCTTTGAATCTATGATTTACTTATCCTAGCAACAACAAAGCTCTTCTGAGATTCTTGGTGGTACCTATTTATCTACTCGCGTTTGCATGCTTTCAAATTGCTAGGAGGGGCAGGAGCTGGAGCAAGGAACCGAGCGCACCCTGTTGCGCAGTGCTGGGTGTCGAACCTGAGCTGTCACCTTTCCAACCGACAAGCCCAGCTTCTTTTAACCACTGAACCATCACCTCCATTCACAACATGGCAAAAGCTGGTATCAAACTGTAGGAGGCAGAGATAACCCACAGAACTGCAGCTTTCTCATTGGAATTCTACGGCACGTTTGAATAGGTAGGGCTCCAATTTCTGGATTCATTTACAAGAAAGTTTTAAGAGGCAAAATAACACATGGAAAAGGACAGTATTTGGTGTTTTAAGCACACTCTTCTAAAAATAGTTCTGCATCATCTCTCCTACAGGGGACACTCCTAATATCACTAGCCACAGATAAATTATTGACCTGGATATAAAAGGTTTGTTCTTCCTGCTATAGAGAGGAGTCTGACAAAAAAAGAGAAAGTACATGTAAGATTCACAAGAGGACTCACCAGGTCCCGAATGATTTCTTGAATCTGGCTTTGGGCCAATTCCACCTCCTCAGTGGGTCCTTCTAGAGTGATCTTCTCATCGCCATCAGTGAATTCAATGTGAACCTAAAAGAAAGAAAGTCTACTACCAAGAAGGGTTGCACGTCTTTCTCCTTCTGTCCTGGCCACTTTTTACAGAGGCACAACTGAGAGTGTTTTAACAAACTGCATCACTGCTTGGTTTGGTTTGGTGGCAGCAGTGCCTCAGACAGAAAGTCCCTACAGAAAGGGATGAGGACAGCCAAGAAGATTATAGGAAGCTCGACTCCCGTTATTCAAGATACTGCTTATGAGCGCTATGTGCTTAGAGCTCAAAACATTGTTAGAGACCCACACACACCTACTTCACAGCCTGTTTCCATTGCTCCCCTCTCGGAGGAGGTTTTTGAAATATTTCTAGAAGGACTACCTGATGAGCCACAGCGACACAATGGTTAGAGTGCAGTACTGCAGGCTACTTCTGCTGACTGCCAGCTGCCTGCAATTTGGCAGTTCAAATCCCACCAGGCTCAAGGTTGACTCAGCCTTCCGTCCTTCCGAGGTGGGTAAAATGAAGACCCAGATTGTTGGGGGCAATACACTGACTCTGTAAACCACTTAGAGAGGGCTATAAAGCGGTACAGCGGTATATAAGTGTAAGTGCTATGGCTATTCTGTAACAGCTTTGTTCCCAATGCCATTCATCTGGTAAACTCGCAAGATTCTTTTTTTTCAGTGTTGTTATAACTTTGAATTAGCAGTGGGATCCTACCTGTTCCACTACTGGTTTAGTGATCGCATGTGTGTCCCTAATGTACACGCAGCTTTCCCCGCACCAGCTGAGGCCTGCAGCTCCAATCAGCTGAGAGGATAAAGAAGAGAAAAGCTATTTTTCATCCTCTCAGCTGATTCTCGAAGGCCTTTTTTGACTGCCGGTTTGGCCGAACTGGTCCGAACCGGTAGCATACCACCACTGCTTTGAATGGTCACTAAATGAATGGTTGTAAGTCAAGGACTATACTAACCGATACACCGATATTTATGGTCTTCTATGTTCTATAAAGAGAGGGGCAAAGAGCTCAATAGACTATTCAAATTTAGCTCCTGCTTTTCCAGTCTCCTCAAGGGAGAGGAGTACTTTTATTTTTAAATAATATTTCATACATTAAACCAGAGATTTTACTCTGTTTTATTTATAGCTTTGTTATTTTAGGAATACTTGCCTTAGGGAGTTGCTGGGTAATTCTGCCAATATTCTGTCCTTTCTTCCCAATTATAAAACGATGTAACCAGGCTGGGGCCATTACTTCAGCTACCATCACACTCTTCGCCTAGGGAAAAGGGACAGGATGGCGAGAAGCATTTACCGGCTTCATTCGCAAGAGTGACTTTGAAAAGCTGGCTACAGACAGGTCTCCATTCAAGTTAGATACCCAAACTGGCACATTTTTATGCCAGCATTTTTAGCGCTGCAATACTTGCATTCTGCCTCCAGATGGCATAATGGCATGATTGTAGCATTGTCACCATGTTTATTTATTTTTTTCTTAATTAGATGAGCAAGTTAGCCAATTACACTAAGCCAGAGTTGGTTAATCTTCAGCTTCTGCGATTCACATACCCGTGTTTCCCAGAAAATAAGACCAGGTGTTATTTTCTTTTGGGCCCCAAAATAAACACTAGGGCTTATTTTGGGGGGGGGTCTTATTTTTTCCCCATATACGAGAGACACACTTCTTCTGCTTGCTCACAGTGGGGCAGGAGGCGGTGGGGATGAAGCTGCCCCACATGCCCCGCACTGGCTTACTTCAGGGCTTCTGCAGTCAGGCCACCCATGCCCCGGCACCTGTCTCACCTCCGGCAGCCCCCTCCAGCAGGACGCTGCGTGACCACCAGCCCACTTTTTCTGCTTGCTCACAACCGCAACAGAGCAGGAAGCCGAGCAATGCACCGCTGCTGCGGCCACGAGGCAAAGTGGGAGGGTGGAGCTGCGCCATGCACCCCTCAGCCAGACCACCCACGCCCCAACACCTGCCTCATCTCACAGCTGTGGCACTAGTGTGCCACTAGGTCTCCTGCTCCATTGCAGCTGCAAGCAAGCAGAAGAATTATGTCAGCAGCCACATGGGCTCCTCTGTACATGGCTGCTGGTGTTGCCGCCATGAGGATGGCCTGGCTGTAGGAACACTGAGGTAAGCCGGTGCAGGGCACGTGGGGCAGCTCCATCTCCCAGCCTTGCCTAGTGGGTGCGGCACCCCTAGCAACAAGACAGAATGGATGGGCGACCAGCTGTAAGCTCTTAAGTAGCGCCTATTTTGGGGGTAGGGCTTATATTAGGCACACGTAAAAACATGCCAGGTCTTATTTTTGGGGTGTCCCTCAACCCCCTCCAATTTTGGTGAAAACCAGACACCCCCCCATTTTTAGTTAGGAAACAAAGGAAACAAAGTATTTTAAGTTCAAAAATGTCATTGTTAAAAATAGGGGGTAGAAATTCTCCAAAACCCCAATGTTTCATTAGATAAAGTGGCCCCACATTCTCCCCCCTCCCATTTAAGTGCCATTTTTGACCATCCAAAGACTGCCTATCTCTACTCCTCAGTTTGTTGAATGTGGTTTCCTGAAAAAACACAATTTACTAAATTCACAAGGACACCACATCCTGTTCGTGACTTACAATGGCCAAATTCACCGTCATCTAAACCAGGGGTCGCCAACCTTTTGGATCTCAGGGACCACCAAACTCATACTTTTAAATCCCGAGGACCACTAATATGAATTTTTTTAAAAAGCTAATATATTTAATATAATTTTTTATGTTAAATATAAATTTATACATATACATATATATGTGTGTGTGTGTGTGTGTGTTTTCTTAAGTTTTCGCCGGTATTTATATGTATGGTATTCAGCTTTGTTCGGGTATTTTCCCACGTCATTATAGTTGTGCTTTTAAAGTTGTAGCAACGTTTCGGCAGAATCTCATCTGCCATCATCGGGCTTCTGTACAGTGTTCGTCTGTGAGTCAGACTTTCACAGCCTTTTGTTTTAAATTTGGTGCTAGCCATCTGCTGTGCCAGAATGGTTTTATCTTCATCCTGATTGGTTGGGAGTCTTGGTCTGTGTTTATTGGTCTTGGAGTTTGCTGTGTTCTGCTTGATTGGTGTTTCTAATATCTTCTGTCTGTTTTGTGGCTTTTTTGTCTTGATTGGCTAGCAACATTGTGTTTCCTGTATTGGAGGCTTTTAGTGCGGCTTGGCTCCAAGTAAACAGATGGCTATCATTTATTAGGAAGCTAGGTTTCATCTGGGTGCCTGGTTGAGGTGTGTTTGAGCTGGAGGTATCAGGGGGAGTCTGTTTGTGCCCAGGGGTTTGGCTGGCTTGTGGTGTGGAGATTTGTTTGTTTGAGAGTGCAGGCTTCCAGATAATTGACAGTCTGGTGGAATCATCTCTTCTATTCATGCTTTCAGGTCTTTTTTCAATCTCTATGGCTTCTCTAATAATTCTGTAGCTGGGGTTTTCTATTGTGGCTAGGGTTTTGGTGCCATTGAAGTTGATGCTATGACCTGTAGCTTTCATGTGTTGGACTAGTGAGGAAGTGTGTTCCAGCTTTTTTACTGCATTTTTGTCTTCATCTAGGCAGGTACTTATTCTTCTATTGGTCTGTCCAATGTATGTGGCAGGGCATGATGCACAGGGGTGCATATATGAAGTCCCCTGTGCATCACAGACGAACACAATACAGAAGCCTGATGATGGCAGATGAGATTCTGCCGAAACGTTGCTACAACTTTAAAAGCACAACTATAATGATGTGGGAAAATACCCAAATAAAGCACACATACATACATGATACACACACACACACACACGTACACACACACACACACACTTATTAAATTATAACAAAAATGTAAATGCTTGATGATAACAAAATAAAACGTTCTGGGCTGGAAGCCACCCCACCACCTGGCACCTTCCAGAGAGACAGAAGAGTGGGTGGGGTGTGTGTGTGTATGTCTGAGCTGAGGGGGCTGGGGCAACTGCCGCTGGGAGAAGCAGAGGCAGAAAGGGGGCTTTGCTCTCCTTGGGGGGCAGCGCCCCTTGGCTGCCACTCCAGGGGCTTCTCAGCAGGCATCTTCCTGCAGAAGGACTGCAGCTCTTGGTGATTAATTTGGGGAGGGGAGGGGAGAAAGTGGGAGCTCCTTTCAGATCCCGGGTGGAAGATTGAGAGGCTCAGATCTGCAGCTGAGGAAAAGCTGGGGGGCTCTTCCAGCGTCACCTGGAGACAGGCAAGGAACGGTGTCCCTAGGGGCACTTTTCTCGCTTTAGCACTTCGCTACCAAACCCAGCCACAGCCAGTGATTATTTGGGGGTGGGGGGAGGGGGAGGGGAGAAAGCATCTCTTGCATTACCAGGGGAGGAAAGGAGACAAAACAAAGCTCACTCTTTCACTGAGACCTACTAAACGCCAATCTACCGTGTTCCAGGAGTTCTTCGAAATCATCAAACGCTCCCACTTGCAGTTCCCGTGCCTCCTGGCTCAGGTCCCTGAGATGCACGCTCCCACACATGGTGGCAGTGGCAATAACAGTCCCCTCCCCCAGCACCCGCTGTCAGCTCTCCCCATTAGTTTTCTAGCTTTGAATTGCTCCCGGCTCTCTCCCTTTCCTCCCCCCGCCCCCCCGCCCACGTGCAGGCAGGAATGGAAAGGGAGACAGAGCCATGCACAGCTCTCCCCTTTTTCAGCCCTTGCTGCCTCTCCCAACATCGAAGCCTTGGAAATGCAGGCAAAGCCGCCACAGCGGTAGCGCCCTGAATTGCTTGCTTCTCCACTACTGCCGCCGCCTCCTCCAGCACCACCTCTTTCTCTGGGTAGGGCGATTCTTAACTAACCAAGCATGCTAAGGCAACTCAGGACACTACCACTGTGGCGGCTTTGCCTGCATCTCTGAAGCTTCGATGTTGGGAGAGGTAGCAAGGGCTCCGTCTCCCTTTCCTTTCCTGCCTGCACGTGGGTGAGGGGGGAGGAAAGAGAGAGAGCCAGGAGCAATTCAAAGCTAGAGAACTAATGGGGAAGAGCTAACAGCGGACGCTGGGGGAGGGGACTGTTGTTGCCGCCGCCGGGTGTAGGAGTTGGTTGATGCGTGCATCTCAAGGGCCTGACTCCGGGGTCCCTTGGAGAGCCGGGAGGCGCAAGAACTGCGCGGCCCAGATTAATTGTTTTGGGGGGCCATTTCTTCTGTGGCCCACCAAATTCTTTTCATGGCCCACCAGTTGGCGACCACTGATCTAAACCAAATGGAGCCTGCTTGACACAACACCACTTTATTTTAAACAAAACAGCAGGTATTGAACCAAAGGAAAAAAATAAGAGGAAATATGCAGAGAGAAAAATGCACCTTCTGCACAGATCCAACATTTTTACCTAGCTGGTCTTTAAAGTTTATGTGCATGTTGTTTTCAGTTAACTTATGCAAATTCTAGGAGGAAAGCC
This sequence comes from Notechis scutatus, assembly GCF_049901735.1. Classification (NCBI taxonomy): domain Eukaryota; kingdom Metazoa; phylum Chordata; class Lepidosauria; order Squamata; family Elapidae; genus Notechis; species Notechis scutatus. The sequence goes on along the minus strand of NC_142025.1, from coordinate 110,123,006 downwards.
AGATTTCTTTTGTTGACTTTGGCACACCAAACAAGGTCCTTGGCTGCTAAGTGCTAGTCCCATGTCAAATGTCCCCGGGTTACTAGACCTTTGTGCAACCTTTGCAGATGGTTACCTTGGCATAGACCTGAGTTAAGGCTGGCCCCAGTTTGTCTGGCTCTCCACGCAGAATGATGGTTTCAGAGCTGCTTTCAAGGGGCGGCATCTCCACCGAGACTCCTGTGGTATCTAGGATTTCCTGCAAGGTGTTTCCTTTTGGGCCGATGATGTACTTGTGTTGGGACTTCTTTACCTCCACAGAGATGGTGGTGGTCTTGCGCTTCTGAAAGACAGCCAGAGGCAACTTCGAACCAGAAAAAGATGCAAAGCCAACCTTCATTCTTAGCCTACGAACAATCCTTCACTTTTTCACCAGGGCTGATGTTTACTCACATGGTCTGGAGCATATCCAGGTAAGTGTTGGAATTCATTGTTGGGATGTATTTCTATGCAACAACTACAGTAATATTCAGCCAGTAAACAGCAGTGTTTACAAATTTGGATCTATGGTATATACGCTACACTCTTTTGTTCTAAGCAGAGTTTCCCATTTCCTGTTACAGTTAAGCAGTTGAACAGTAAAGCACATGGTGACTGTACTCTTGGTTTGTCTGTGGTGCTATATATATAAACGGAAATTTTAACACTAAGACTGGTCCAGCATACAGGTAGTCCTCAACTTACGACCACAATTGAACCCAAAATTTAAGATATTTGTTTTGTTCCATGTTACAACATGTTTCTTGCCACATTTGTTAACTGAATCATTGCAGTTGTTAAATTAGTAACCTGATTGTTAAGTGAATCTAGCTTCCCCATTAACATCAGTTGTCAGAAGGCTGGAAAAGATGGACCACATGACTACAGGACACTGCCACCATCATAAATGTGACTCAGTTGTCAACTATCTGAATATAAATCATGTGACCATGGGGATGTTGCAATGGTCATATGTGAAAAATGACCATGAGCCACGGTGGTGCAGTGGTTAGAGTGCAATACTGCAGCCTACTGACTGTCGACCTCTGCCTGCATTTTGACAGTTCAAATCTCATCAGCCTCAAGGTTGACTCAGCCTTCCATCCTTCCGAGGTCGGTAAAATGAGGACCTAAATTGCTGGGGGAAAATGCTGATTCTTTAAACCGCTTAGAGAGGACTGTAAAACACTGTAAAGTGGTATATAAGTGCTATTGCTATTGCTCTAAGTCACAATTTTCAGTGCGGTTGTAACTTTAGTCACTAAATGAACAGTTGTAGACCTCTTACAACCATTCATCTAGTGACAGTTCAAAGTTACAAAGGCAGTGAAAAAAGTGACTTATGACTTGTTTTTCACACTTACGACCTTTGCCGCATCCCCATGATCACGTGATCAAAATTTGGACATTTGGCAACTGGCATGTATTTAGGACAATTGCAGTGTCCAGAGTCATGTGCATCTATTTTTTTTGCAACCTTCCGAGAAACAAAGTCAATGGGGAAGCCAGATTCATTTAACAGCTGTGTTAGTAACTCAACAACCATAGTGATTTGCTTAACAACCGTGGCATGAAAGGGCGTAAAAGACTACCCTGTGTTAAGATGGGTGGCCGATACATTTAACGAAGAAACAATAAATACAATGCAGCAAAGCTCACTAAGCTGCCTGGCTTAGCGATGGAAATTTTGGGCTCAACTGTGGTCATATGTCGAGGACTACCTGTAAAGGTGCCCTTGACCAAACCGAGGAAGGGTTTTTCTTTGTCAAGTGCAAAGTAGGCAGGTCACAGTAGGTGATGGCCCTGAATCAGATGTACTGGTATGTAGGAATGGCCTTGAAGACAGGAAGTACTGCAGCCAGGGTAACGATCAGATAAGAGGCAGCTTAGCCAGGCGTGAGACGCTGCTGGTATAACAACCGGTTCAGTGATCGCGTGCTTTGCACATGTGAACACCAATGCAAAAATCCTTACCTGCTATGTTACTTTGGGGCAATAACACAGCTGAGGAGCAGCAATCTGTTCTTCCATGCTGATCAGCTGGGATGATAAAGGTTAGTACAGCGCAGGGGTAGGTGGGTGGTCCCACATGATTGTCGGAGAGAATTAGTTCGTTCCCAGCTAATCTTCAGAGCTAGAGGTTCTCCTGGACTGGTCCGAACCAGCAGAATCCCATCCCTGAGCTTAGACCAGAGTAACAATGGGGATGTGACAAATGTCTGTATCAAGTGATCCTCTTTAGTTTCTTGGGCTTTAAACATGATGGGGAAGAAATATATTTTGGGATTTCCAAGGTTCTGTTAAGGTAACTGCCAGGTTCCAATTAATGCAATCATCCTAAAATGAGCTTGACAGTAACCTTACAATAAAGTAGAATTAGTCGTGTTTTCTGTCTGGCCTCCCTTACAAGACTGACAGTAGCTGATCTCAAGCAGCATAAATATCAGACTTATGGCTTGAACAACATTAGAAAGTTTAAACACACACACACCACACACAAGTTGCAAAACCAGGTGCTATATTCTGGTTGAAAGAGAGTTATGGCCTATGTGAGAAATATTCCCATTTCTTCTCATACTAAGAAGAAAGGTTAGCATGAAATGCTTATCTACCTCGAAATCCCTCTATTCTTTCTCCTCCTTTTGTAAGTGTTTTTTTCTCATTTTTTCTACCAAGAATCACTTAGGTAACAGATATAAAAACATAGGTCATTACTCTGAAACTGCCTGCCTAGCAAACTGCCAAGTTTTTGTTCAACTAACAGCAGGCAGCAAAAATGTGAGGATTGATGATTCCTAAGAATGGAAAGACTGGTTTCTGCAGAAACAAATCCTGGTTGTTTGATTGGGTTTCCCATCGATGGGTAAGCCATCACATTCAGTGGTGGGATTCAAAATTTACCACCGGTTCTGTGGGTATGACTTGGTGGGAGTGACTAACTCGATAGCACCTTGCTGTGAGTGATGACGAGTTGGTCACGCCCACCCAGTCACATAACCGATGCTGTATAGACAGGGTGATTGCCCACGTATGTGCCTTCCCCCCACCTTTGGGCTGCCAAAATAAGAAGGAGAAGACTTGGCTGAACATTTCTGCCTCCTGCTCTCTGCTTTGTGTGCACACAAATCGGACAAACAGCAACCATCAGCTGTTTCTTACCTTCCCTGGGGCGCACCAAATGCGTGATTCGCGCATGCACAGATAACAGCAACACCATCAGCTGTTTCTTGCATTGCCAGGCCTATCACACACACAATTCACACATGCGCAGATAACAAAAACACCGGCCATCAGCTGTTTCTTGCATTGCAGGCCTACCACACGCGCAATTCACACACGCGCAGATAACAACAACAACGACCTGTTTCTTACATTGCTGGATGTGGCAAATGTGTAATTTGTGCACACGCAGGTAACAGCAGCACTATCAGCTGTTTCTTGCATTGCCGCGCATTCCAAACGTGCAATTCGCACACACGCAGATAACAGGAACATCGACCATCAGCTGTTTCTTAGCTCAGTTGAGGCATGGCAATCCGCTTTGCCACGCGAATCAGCTGATCTAAGAAACAACAGAATATAGGTGAGGTGAGAGGTAAGAGTGGAGGCAGGGGCGCAGGGCCAGTCAAAATTTTACCTACCAGCTCTCCGAACCGGTCTTCCCTACCCAGACACAAGAACCTATCCAAACTGGCTGAATAACACTCCTGATCACATCTAAGCCTCTCCTGAGCGGGCACTCAAATTTTCCCCTTAGAGATAGTCCTTGACTAACAACTACAATTGGGACCTGATTTTTTCTCATTGGTAAGCAAAGTGATTAACTGAGTCACACCCAATTTTATAACCTTTTTTTGCCACAATTGCTAAGCGAATCAGTGCAGTTGTTAAGTGAATCATATAGTCATTAAGCAAATCTGGCTTCCCTCATTGACTTTTCTTGTTGGAAGCCAGTTGGGAGCATCACAAATAGCGATCATTTTCAATGCAGTTGTAATAATTTAGAACGGCCATTAAACAAATCTCTGTAAGTTGTAAAGCATATGAGCAAGTATATTATAACAATATCTTTTAAAACTCCAAACGGAGAAGAAAAGGAGCAGAAATTTCAACCTCCCATGCCCCTCTTACCATTTCCATGTCGCTGTCATAGTTTTACAGTTCCTGGTGACCAAAACGTTGTAGAAAAAAATGCAGCTTCAAAGGAAGTGTTAGGCCCAAAGGCTTTTGCAAATGTCATATCCTTCACCCAAGCCCTCCCTTCCCCCAAATTTGTCCTAGGATTATTAGCCATTTCTCTACTCAGACATCCAAAACTCTGCTCAGCAAAACCACAGATGGTGTTATGTAAAGTGTGGCAAGGCCGTGGAATATTAAAGCATCTGGAAATATTTACCTGAAAAAGACAGCTTAAAGAGGATATGACAGAACTACCTAAAGGGAGTCACATGGAAAAAGTTCTTTGTCACCCCAGAATACAAGACATGGAGTTTTGCCTTCTTTCAATGACCCCATAATCCCTTGCGGGGTGGAGTCTGGGGAACTGAGTGGAGCTGAGTGTTTACTGGCCGGATGCCCTTCCTGTTGCCCATGCAGAGTCTTCTTTCAGCAGACATATTTTCATTGTGATCAGAGAAATATCTGCCCTTACCTAGTTTCCTCTTTGCATTGGGTACACCGGGCCAAAGCCATACTGGCCTAATGTTTCCTCTTCGCATTGGATGGACCTGGCCAAAGCGAAGAGGGCTGGCTCCTTACATTTTCCAGGATGGCCGCGGGGGCAGGTCCAACTACATCACGAGCCAGATCCGGCCCACGGACCTTGTGTTTGATACCCCTGTTCTACACTAATTTCCCATTTAACTCCTCCCCCTTGCTCTGCCAATGTCTCCCCACACAATCCCAGCCACTCTGGCTCTGAGAAGAGATGGGAACTGAGGAGACAGGGAAGAAAATTGCTGCCAGAGCGGAATAAGAAATATGGTGACAGATACTCCAACAGTGTAGACGAGCCCCAAGAGATCTCTCAAACACTACCTTGTCCTCGTAGATCTTGCGGATACGCAGAAGAGCCTGGGAGACAGGTTCCTTCTCTCCAGTAATGATGATCTCATCCTTGCTGACGCTGGGCGGGGGGATGTTGATGCGTGCCCCTGTCTCCTGCATGATCTCCTGGACTGTTTTGTTGAAAGCCCCAGCGATGAATGGGTGAAAGACCTTCTCCAGGTTCAAGCGCTCCACTGCTCGTTTGTCCTAAAAGGAAAACCACAGAGAAGCTTCAGCCTGACTAGAGATGAACATAGGTAGAGCTGAAGAAGCTTCTTCGATGAAAAGTGAAACATCTTCAAAGAAAAACATGGAAGTCCAGTTGCCTCTTGAAAAAAGCACTTTTTATTTATTTGTATCCCGCCTTTATTATTTTTATAAATACAGGTGGTCTTCAACTCACGACCACAGTTGAGCCCAGAGATTATGTGGCTAAGTGAGACATTTGTTAAGGGAGTTTTGTCCCACGTTACGACCTTTCTTGCCACAGATATTAAGTGAATCACTGCAGTTGTTAAATTAGTAACCCGGTTATTAAATGAATCTGGCTTTCCCGTTGACTCAGCCTGTCAGAAGGTCGCAAAAGAGGGTCACCTAATCCCAGCACCCCATTCATAAATAGGAACAATTATCAAGCAGCCGAATGCAAATGACCTGACCATGGGGATGCTGCTACAGTCACCAGTGTGAAAAATGGTCATAAGCCACTTGTTTTCAGTGCTGTTGTAACTTCGAACGGTCACTAAATGAACTGTTGTAAGTCAAGGGCTACCTGTAACTCAAGATGGAGAACATATCCAACATACTTTCCTCTTCTTTTCCTAACAACTGTGTGACATGTGTTGGGCTGAGAGAGAATGTCCGGCCAAAGGTCACCCAGCTAGCTTTCATGGCTAAAGCGGGACTTGAACCCATGGTCTCCCAATTTCTCTAGCCTGGTGCCTAAACTACTAGACCAAACGGGCTCCGAGTTTGACCTTGGAAGTCTGGTTCATTTTTTGCACACATGCAAAGCTATTACAGTAGGCCTTTTGTGGTGACCTGGGGCGTGGCATGAAGGCAACACAGCCAGAGAACAGGTGTGAGTCCCTTTAAGGGGGCGTGCATAAGCGCACCAACGTGCCTACCGTCCCTGTCCTATTGTTTCTCTTATTCTTTTGTTTTTCTTGTATGTAACCATTTCATGTATTCACAACTATGTATACATTTATACTTATTATCTTGTAAACAATTGGCAAATCAAATAAATAAATAAAATAAATAAAAATAAATTTGCTCCAATTTTGTCCCAAATGTCCCGTTTACTCTCTGGCCTGGAGAAAAGCTCTCACGTGAACCTGTAACAGCCTCTGGCTGCAGATACTCCAGTCCAAACACTGTAAGCAGAATGACTGCAATGAATCACTCCAGCAGGGCAAGATAATGAGTCCAATAATCCCAGCAAGGCAAGATAAGCACACAGAAGCACAGCAATAATTTAAACAGTCAGGAGGAATGCCAGGAATGCAGGCTAAAACTCTCAACACTAGATGAATTCAGCCTTTGCTCCCAACAAACGCCTTTCCCAACTGCCTCTCCTTTAAACTCCATCCTCAGGTATGCCTTGTGAAGGGAATCGGGGCCCTTACCTTCCTCATAACCCACAAAACCCATGTTGCTCTCTTCTGTGTTCTTCCGTGCACACCCTAGTATGAGGAGGGGGTGGGCCTTTGTCTTCACCTGAACCCCCTCTCCCTTGTTCTACCTCTCCCCTGTTCTACCCAGCCTGACTTTGACCTTCCCCAGTTTCCTCCACAGCCAACAGAGCCTCTTTCCCGCTTTCTGTCAGTGTTCATCTTTCCTCTCAGATACAGACTCCAATGGAGGCATAACACCTTCCTTCCCGTCTCAAACAAACACACAGGAGATGATTGTAATAACCTTCAATTTTCTAGTGCCATGCATGACTGTATAAGTAATCCTTGATTTACAACCATCCGTTTAGTGACTCTTTGAAGTTACAGTGGCACTGAAAAAAGCGACACAACTGTTTTTCATACTGATAATCATTGTGGCATCCCTGGGATCAAAATTCGGGATGCTTGGCAGCTGACTCTTATTTAGAACGGTTGCAGTGACCCAAGATCATGTAATCCCCTTTTGGGACCTTCTGACAAGGACATTTTCTGACAAGCATAGGAATCATCTCAGACTAACGGTCTGCACCTGAGTAAACTAGGTAAGGTTTGACAGCATTCAAAGGAGATTGGATTTTGTCCTCTTGTTGACTACGTTGAGATTCTAAACTAATTCCCCATTTGACTCCTCCCCCTGCCACTCTTCTCTCCAACACAATCCCAGCCACTCTGGCTCTGAGAAGGGAAGCAAAGTCAACAGGGAGCCACTTATCAGCCTGTATTACTAACTTATCAACTGCAGTGATTCTCCTAAGAACTGTGGCAAGAAAGGTCATAAAATGTGGTAAGACTCCCTTAACCACCATCTCAGGGCAGTTCAGTGAGTTTGACTTAAGCAAAGAAATTTTGGGCTCAGTTGCGCTCATTAACCGAAGACTGCCTGTAAACATTGATTTATTTAAGAGTCGGGTGGCGCAGTGGTTAGAGTGCAGTACTGCAGGCTATTTCTGTTGCCTGCCAGCTGCCTGCAATTTGGCAGTTTGAATCTCACCAGGCTCAAGGTTGACTTGGCCTTCCGAGGTGGGTAAAATGAGGACCCAGATTGTTGTGGGGCAAGATTCTGACTCTGTAAACCACTTAAAGAGGGCTGTAAAAGCATTGTGAAGCGATATATAAGTCTAAGTGCTATTGCTATTTTCACTGCAAGCCTGCTGTGAAAAAAAAATGACAGCAACAGCAGCTCTTCTGAAATCAAGAAGAAAATAATGCATAAGAATACTTCCTCACCTTTTAGGGGGGGAAAATAGACACAAGTACTCATTAAAGTTGCATTTGGTTAACTCTACGGTGAAATTAAGAGCACAATCCATGCCACTTGTCTCTGGGAGTGCCGGCTTATCGTTTTAGAATCAAGACGTTGCAGCATCAATTGCAGAAGACATTCAAAATAATCTCCTGTGAACTTCCACATCTCCACCCTGTTGCCTTCGGAGAGAAGGAGAGGCGCCCAGCTGCTCACCTGCTCTGCTGAGATGAGCAAGATCTCATGACGTGCTTTCTCGATGCCTTCTTTGGTGCCCGTGATCTTGATCTGGCTGCTGGGATCCTCGGGTCGCGGGATGTTGATCTTGGTGGCCGTCTTTAGCTCGAGCTCCTGCAGTTTCTCGCCGTTCTTGCCGATCACAAAGCGATGGTGTTCTTTGGGGATTGTGACAGTAGCTGAAGCCTGTGGAAAGGAGGCAATTGTGGAAAGGGATTGAAGCATTTGAGGGGGCAGACTCTCTAGAAAAAACAGAGGAAGAGCAGGAATTTATATAAGGTGAAGCTGTCAACTCTGAAGAGAACCTGGCTGAAGCCATCTTCTGCTACTTCACAGTGGCCATCTGAGGGCTGATGGATGGCCCAGGCTCCACCTCTGTCTCTATCCCTGACAGCTCCATTCCCTCTTCCCCCTCAGAGATCTCAGATTGCCCCAACTCCCACGTCGCCTCCTCATCTAATTTGGCTGCCGGAAGGCCACAACAGCCCTTGCAGATGTCATAAGACTACAGAATGCTGCCTAGCCTGAGGAGAACTAGAGGTTAACATCTGAAGGCCCCAGACTGTTCGTAGGTGCTCCGGCAGAACTGAGTCGATTGGCCAATGGCAAGACTCTGCTAAAGGGCAGCCTTCTACAAAAGATCCAACTTGCTGTGCCAGTTTTTGAAGGCCGGCTACAAAGTCTGTGTGTCACCCTGGAAACCCTTACATAAAGTTAATTGTAATGTTTTTAAAAAATTTATTTTTAATTTTAATTATGCGAATACAACACAATACATCCAACTTATCCTTGTTATATATAAATACATTTTACTTCATCATTTATAATCTCCTTATTAATTACTAATTAATCTAATCATAACTACTAGTATTCTGACCTTGTCTTCTATTATATAACCATTTATAAAATTTATTCCATGTTTTATAATATTTAGACTCTTTGTCTTTTATTTCTAAAGTTAACCTATCACACTCTGCATATGCCATAATTTTTCTTATTGTTTCCATTTCTGGAGGTATAATTCACTTTTTCCAATATTGTGCATATATTATTCTAGCATATTGTGTATATATTATTCTAGCCGCCATCAATACATGTACCTTAGATATATTATTTCCTTTTTTAATTTTTCTGATATTATTCCAAAAAGAAAAAATTCCGGTTTAAATGGAATACACTCTCCCACCATTTGTTCTATTCATGTTTGAATCAGTCTCCAATATTTTTTGCAGCATTGCAAGTCCACCACATGTGAAAAAATGTCCCTGGTACACCTTTACAATTCCAACAATTTGGAGATATATTTTTAAACATTTTAGAAAGCCTTGCTGGCAGAAGATGCCACCTGTAAAAGATCTTATAAAGATTTTCTTTATAAGCCGTAGCCAGTGTTATTTTTTTTATTTGTGGTCCAAAGTTTTTGCCATTTAGCCAATTCAATATTATAACCGATTTTTTTTTTGCACAAATTGTAAATATTTTAAGTGCTGGATTGGGAGAAGGACATGGAGAACCATCACAATGGCCCTGTGGAAAAAGGTTGACATGTCACCTGGGTCTGAAGCCGAGCGACAATTTCCTTCCGTGCTTTCATCACAGAGTCCAGTTTGCCAGTCACCATGATGGACAGGCCCTGGTCCTTGGCCAAGGAAAGCTCAATATGAGCCCCCGTCTTCTGCATAATGTCCACGCAGACTTTGGCCTCATCACCTTCTCCGAACTGGCTGTTGTCCTTGTAGCGTCGCTCTTCCAGAGGGACGTGAAACACCTGCCAAGAAGAACCGGGCACAGACGGACCTTACTGGGTCCGAAAGGAAACCCTAATGGGATGCCACAAGGAGAAGGGGGGGGTCAACCCATCCTCCAAAGAAGCTGAAGGCAGGATTAGAAAGAAGCAAGAGGTGGAAACTAAGCAAGGAGAGAACCAACCTAGAACTCAGGAGAAATTTCCTAACGGTGAGAAGAAGCAACCAGTGGAATGGCTTGCCTCTAGAAGTTGTGGGTACACCATCACTGGAGGCTTTCAAGAAGAGACTGGACAGCCACTTGTCTGGAATGCTATAGAGCAGTGATGGCGACCCTTTTCGGCACTGAGTGCCCAAACATGCATGCATGTGCGTGCCAGTTTTTGGGCCATTTTTCAGGCCATTTGGGGGATGTTTTTGGCCTGAAAACAGTCTGAAAAATGGCCTGTTTTGGGGCCATTTTCAGGCTGTTTTCAGGTCATCTTTTGAGTTGTATTCCTGGCTGTTTTCAAGGCATTTTGGGGCCAAAAATGGCCTTAAAACAGCCCCAAAACATCCTGAAAAATGGTCTGAAAATAGCCTGGAAAACAGCCTGTTTTCAGATTGTTTTCCAGCATTCCAGCGCTCGCAAAGACCAGCTGGTCGGTGCTGGCAACAGTGTACCCACTGAGAGGGCTCTGCATGCCACCTCTGCATGCCATAGGTTCACTATCATGCCTATAGTCTCCTGCTTGAGCAGGGGATTGGACTAGAAGACCTCCCAATTCCCTTCCTACTCTGTTATTCACCAAAAGAATTGATCCAGGATACCATCTTCTTTGCCGGGGGCAGGAGGGAGGGGCACCAGAGTTGGTGTCCACCCATCTTAAAAAGTTGCTGAGTTTGAGAAAGTTTTCTCCAGACTAATTCCCTGGTTATCACAGCAAGATGCAAAAAAGCCCTTGCCCCGCAATTTATGTATCTCTTTCTAAGCAGAATTCAATCTAGAGATTTTAAACCAGGGATTGGGGGTGGAAGGGGAATATTGTAATTCCGTCTTTTCATTTACCTGTCTTATGATTAATTTTCCAGGCCAGTGGCTCTTAAATGGTTTGACCCAATTATCTGTCTTCCCAGTCTCCAACAGTGCCATTAAACCCACACATCCCTACAAAAAACAGACTCTGGGGAATCCTTGGTGCTTTTTGAACTTGGTTGTTTTCTTGCAGACGTTTCATTACCCAAACTAGGTAACATCTTCAGTGCGAGAAGGGTGTACGGTATGTGGGGTGGAGGAGCAGGAGGAGAAAGGGAGGGAGGAGGACTGTGGGATTCTTGGTGCTCTCTGAGCTTATTGTTTTCTCGCAGAGGTTTCATTACTCAAATTAGGTTGCATCTTCAATACGAGAAGGGAGTAAGGTTTGGGAGGAGGACAAGGAGGACAAGGAGGAGGACGAGGAGGAGAACTGTGGGATCCTTGGTGCTCTCTGAACTTGCTTGTTTTCTTGCAGGTGTTCCATGACCCAAACTAGGTAACATCATCAGTGCTAGTTACGAACACTGCACTGCATTAGCCCTGATGATATTACCTAGTTTGGTTCATGAAATGTCTGCAAGAAAACAACCAAGCTCAGGGAGCACCAAGGATTCCTCATTTCAAATGCGAGCTACAAATATTCTTCTTTATTGATTAAAAACAGAGTCCGTTGTGTTTTATGCAAGCATCCCAGCAGCGTTCAGGCCCAAACTGGATCCTTGATTCTCAACAAGCCATTGCAAATGGCTTCATTACCCCCAGGATATGCCCCACTGACTCCTACTGTTCTGGACCAACCTTATGCAGCTTGGATGCCCTTCAGGTATGTGAACCAACTCCCAGAATTCTTAGCCACAGTTATGCTGCCTGAGGAATTCTGGGCACGGAAGTCTACTCACTTGGGAGGAAACCAGATTGGCAAAGGTTGCTTCCAACCCACACGTTCCTTTTCTGTGAGAGATCACACCAGGCCGCACGCTGCACCCACCTCCTCCGCGCACTCACCTGGGTGATGACCGAAGATTTGATAGGCCGGATTTTGTTCCATACTCCTGTGAACTCACTGGATCTTTCCCCCGGAGCCCCCTTTTCCGGGAGCGGTGGGAAAGCTTCCAAGTAAGTTGGGATGTAGGCCTCATCTTCTGGGACACCACCTGCTTGAAGCAGAGACCACAAGGAAACCAATATCAAAAGAACAGAATGAGAGAAATGTATAAAGACAACGGCTCCTTTGAGTGGACTTCAATTAAATAGTGTAGGAGGTAGTCCTCAACTTACAACTGGCCATTTAGTGACCAAAGTTACAGGGGCACTGGAAAAAAGTGACTTATGATCGGTTTTGCTTCTCATTGGCTGTGAGAATGTCCTTTCTGTGCCACATCTTCCACCGGCGAGACCCTCTCACCTCGTGATTCTTCATCCCTCAGGCCGCTGCGGTGCTCAGCAAAGCTCTCGGGTGTTAACACGGCGACCGAACTCATTGTTTCAAACCCAGATTTGTGCGTTTCCGATATTCCACTGGAGAGAGAGAAAGAAGGGAGGGAGGGAGGAGGGGAAGAACAAAAGGGAGGGAGGAAAAGAAAAAGAAAGAAAAAGAACAAGAAACAAAGACAGAGAGAAAGGGAAGAAAGAGGTGGAAGGAGGGAGGGGGAGGAAGGGAAAGAAGGGAGGAGGGAAGGAGAGAGGGAGGGAGGAGGAGGGAGGAAGAGGGAGAGAAAGAAAGAGGGAGAAGAGAGGAGAGGAGAGGAGAGGAAAGGAAAGGAAAGGAAAGGAAAGGAAAGGAAAGAGAGTTGGCCAAACTCCTTTGGAAGAGGCATTATTCAACCCTGAACATGGCTGGCATTTACTCACAAGATACCAGCTCAGCTCCGCTAAATGATCAGCATGGATCCATCCCAATTTCAAACATGTTCTTCTGCCTTGCCCAATGCTTTGTTTTTACAATGAGCAATCAAGTGCAGCAATCACATTCGCTGATTTTACATCAGCTTTTACATCCTGGCACAATCATCAATGCTCTGCCAGCTGCCCACTCTTACTACCTCCATAGCAAAATACAGCACCCTTGGCTTACCTGCAAAAGGGTCAAATGCCGGAAAGGTCCGTCCGAAACAAGGCTACCCGTGGCGCATCAGCGTGACAGCAGCTTTGGTCCTGCCAGGATAATTGAATACCATCATTTTTAGGATGAAACATGCCCCCATCTGGAGCAAGAGCCCCCTCCCCCCAGCCCCAAAGTAAGATATACCACAGGTAACCAGAATAGCAATGGAAGATGTATTTAAAGATTATGGGAGTGTGTTATCTATCCTTCCCCAAAAACTTATCTTTGTTCTAGGACATCTCCCTGTTGCCGGGAGGCTTCCTGCACCTCCAGGAATTCAGTCAGGAACCTGGAGGAAACTATTAGGCAGTTGGGCTTCTAGTCCTCATGATCAGAAGAAAACAAATCTACAATGCAATCTAAAAAATAAGCAATCTCTCTTGAGATAGAGACAGTTTGGTCAACTGTTAAGGCACCAGGCTAGAAACTGGGAGATTGTGAGTTCTAGTCCCGCCTGAGGCAATGAAAATCAGTTGAGAAACTTGGGCCAATCACCAGGACATGGTGAGTTCTAGTCCCGCCTTAGGCATGGAACTGGCTTGGTGACCTTGGGCTAATCACCAGGAGACTGTGAGTTCTAGTCCCACCCAAGGCAATGAAAGTAAGTTGAGTAACTTGGGCCAATCACCAGAAGACTAGGAGTTCTACCCCCGCCTTAGGCATGGAAATGGGCTTGGTGACCTTGAGCCAATGACTAGGAGACTGAATTCTAGTCCTGCCTTAGAGATGAAAGCTGGCTGGGTTGTCTTTGGGCCAATAATTCTCTCTCAGCCCAACTCACCTCACAGGGTGGTGGCTGTGAGGAAAACAGGAGGAGGGAGTATGAGTTGTTTATAAAAAAAGGCAGAATATAAATAAATAAAAATAAGAGATAGAACCATTAAATAATGCCGTGAAGCCATAACAGTCTAAAAAAAGTCACTGAGTAAGGGAACTAAGAGCCTCTTTAAAATGAAATCTCACTTCTACATCTTTTTGGATGCAGCTAGAATTGTTCTTCACTAAAGTGGTAAACTGGATTCTGGCATCCAAAATTGAGTGCCAAAACTGAGATCTACAGTTAAGAGACTCCAGGAGGTAAAAGTGGCTAGATAGGTAATCCTCAACTTACAACTGCAACTGAACTCCAAAATTTCTGTTGCTAAGCAAGGCAGCGGTTAAGTGAGTTACACCTCATCTTGCGACCATTTCTGCCACAACTGTAAATAAATTGTTGCAGTTGTTAAGTGAATCGTGCAGTCGTTAAACGAATCTGGCTTTCCCCATTGATTTTGCTTGTGGGAAACCAGCTGACAAGGTTACCAATGGTGATCACATGACCATGGGACACCGCAACTGTCATAAGTACATGCCAGTGGTCAAGCACCTGAATTTTGATCATGTGACCGTGGGGATATGCTGCAAAGGTCGTAAATGTGAAGATCTGTCATAAATCACTATTTTTCAGTGCTGTTGCAACTTCTAGCTACAGAATAACAGTGTTCTGACCCAGCTCCCCAAACACAACAAACCCTCTGATGCGAATTCAAAAGATTCCTTTATTAGGAGCACCGGCAGCCCAGGCAAAAAGTTTCTCTCCCATTGCAGGCTAACAAGTCTGGCCGGCCGGGAGATGAATAGTTGTCTGCCATATCTATTCAGCTCCGCCCCCTGCATTTTATCCCCAGAGCTAGGGTAGTTGCTTCGCTAGCAACACTGGCTCTTCCTTCCCAAGGATCAGCCCACAGATCTCCACTGCTCTCCTCTCCTCTGCCTTCTGCGCATCCTCACTTCAGGCACAGGACCCAGCTGTTCCTCCTCTTCCTCATCAGTCACCCCCAGACCTGGTGGCCGTTGACTCTCCATCTGAGGGCTGACAGACGGCCCAGGCTCCGCCTCTGTCTCTCCGACAGTTCCATTCCCTCTTCCCCTCAGAGCTCTCAGGTTGCTGATTCAGCTGCTAGAGGCAGCAACCAATAGGGCAAAACAAACAGAGATGGAAGGGACCTTGGAGGTCTTTTAGTCCAACCCCTGCTCAAGCAGGAGACCCTAAAAATGGTGGTTCAATCTCTTTTTTTAAAAAACCTCCAGTGTTGGGAGCACCCGCAAAATTCTGGAGGTAAACCATTCTGCTGGTTTATTGTTTATTTATTGTTCATTGTTCTAAACCTGTGATGGCAAACCTATGGCACGCATGCAGGAAATGGCACGCAGAGTCATCGCTGCCAGCATGTGAGCCGTCGCCCCAGAGCAGGTCCACTGCACAGGCATGTGCACCGCCTGTCCGCCAGCTGATCGTTGGGTAGCAGCTGCACATGTGGGGGCGGATCGTATGCAGATGTGCATGTGCAGGAATGCGCATCGTGCGTGGGGGGTTGCACATGATGTGCAGTCATGTGGTGTGCATGGGGGGGTCGCATGTACATGCCCAGTAGTGTGGTGTGGGGGGGGTTGCACACACATGTGCAGAGACGCGCTGTGCACGGAGGGGTGTGCGCACATGTGTAGGGGGCATGGGGGCCCCGTGTGCACTGCCTTAGGGGTGCTGGCATGCATGCGCACCGTACTTTTGGCACACGAGGACAGAAAGGTTAGCCATCACTGTTCTAAACAAATGGTTGTTAAGTCAATGACTACCTGTAGTCTTTTTGATGCTCCAGCTGCAGAAGGAGGCAGGCATTAGATTTCCTGGAAATATTAACGTGGAGATGTACTGGACCTTTACAGATACAGATAATCAGAATTGGAAGGGACCTTGTAGGTCATCTAGTCCAACCCCCCGCCCAAGCGGGAGACCCTACACTATTTCTGACAAATGACAGTCCTTCTACTCTCAGTATTCCCCAATGGCATAGACAAAAATCTACATCAGCTATATACTCAGAGGGTGCCCAGTAGGAGAGCGCTAGTAATATATTTACACTGTTAGTATAAGCTGGGGCTCCTGTCTAATCAGACGTCAAACCCCTTCCTTGTCCACAATGCTATCTTTTCTCTTTTCCAGCTCTTATTAAAGCAAAGCATCGCTAAGCTTCCTAGGACCCGAACTACGGTGAGGATTTGAGAGAAAGCCTCTTATGGTTACCAGGAATTAATCACATTTGCCTCTCACCTTCCCATCAGCCCCGAGCTGAGTGGCGGGGTTGCGGGTGAAGTGGGGGGTTGTACGACTAATAAAACACACACACACAAGTACACACAAGCACACACGCTCAGTTCATGGAGGCATTTCTAATCAAGGAATAGGCTTTAAAAGAGAGGCCCCTCTGTAAATCCTTTTGGGTAGCTATTTCTAATCCACATTAAGGTCGTAGCAAAAAAGAAAAGGAGAGAAAGAGACTTTTTTGAGGGAGGGGGAGCCTGAGTGGATGGGAGGAAGTGATATCACACAAGGCACAACAGCCAGAAATCAACAATTTAAAGCTAAGGGGGTAAGCTAGAAATACAGGCAGCCCTTGACTTGTGACCACAATTGAGCCCAAAATTTCTGTTCCTAAGCGAGAACATTTGTCAAGTGAATTCTGCCCAGTTTTATGAACTTTGGTGGCACGGTGGTTAGAGTGCAGTACTGCAAACTACTACTGCTGACAGCCAGCTACCTGGAATTTGGCAGTTCAAATCCCACCATCCTTCTAAGATGGGTAAAATGAGGGCCCAGATTGTTAGGGGCAATAGGCTGACTCTGTAAACTGCGTAGAGGGGGCTGTAGAGCATTGTAAAGCGGTTCATAAGTCTAAGTGCTATTGCTATTGCTAACTTTCTTGCCACAGTTGTTCAGTCAATCCCTGAAGTGAGGGTGTCACACTCAAGGCCCATGGGCCACATCCGGCCCATGGGGTGTTTACATCTGGCCCGCAGGGTCACCTTGGAAACAGCAAAGGATAAGCACGTGGTGCCTCTGCCAGCAAAAATGGAGCACGGGATGGCCACGCGAGCTCAGTTTTCACTGTCAAAGGGCTGCAGGAGGCAGTCCAGGCCAAAAATGGGGCCCCAGAGGGCCACACGTGGCCCTCCTGACCTCCATTTTAGCTGTCAGAGGGCTATCAAAACAAACTAAAAACAAAACAAAAGGAGAAATGTTTCCCATTTTGCATTTGAGCATGGAAGAAGAGACAAGAAAGGAGAAAGGGAAAGAAAATGATGGGAAGATGGGAAGAGAGCAAGGAAGGAAAAATAAGGAAAGAGGAAAAGAAAGAATTATAATGAGAGTGAGGGAAGACCTGAGAGAAGTCCTGCCTTAGCGGCCACCACAAGTACCCCCAACATGAGTGACATCGAGCTGGCCACGCTCCCCTCAAGGTCAAACACAATCCTGATGCGGCCCTCAATGAAATCGGGTTTCGCACCCGAGTTAGACACACGATTGTGGGGTGAACCTGGCTTCCCCTGTTGACTTTTGCTTTTCAGAAGGTCACAAAAGGGGATCACAAGACCCTGGGGACACTGCAACCGTCATAAATATGAACCAGCTGCCAAGTGTCCGAATTTTGATCACATAACCGTGGGGATGTTGCAACGGTCATTAAGTGTGAAAAACAGTCACCAGTCACTTTTAAAGGCACTTTTAAAGTGCCTCTGCAACTTTAAACAATTACTAAACGAACTGGGACTATCTGTATATTGTGAAAACATCCTGGTGGGGAGGCCCACACCACCAAGAAAGTTTCATGTCACACAAAGATTGACAGCCCTCCAACAAGCTTCATTTCCCTCAGAGAGTAGAAGCCGAGACCGAGCGTGTCACAAAAATGCAATGGGCTCACTCATTTTTGCACAGGGATGTCATCTGTTAGGAATGCGCCTTCCTACAAAATGCATTCATTCAAAATCTACCCTTCGCTGCTGCTTTCCAAATGCGTTCTTGGCTGTGGGGGCGGGGGGGAGAGAGAGCAGGCTGAAAAAACTTTTTGAGAAAGCTTTTTGTAATTAAGCCCTTTACATTCACAGATTGAGGCACAAATAGACCTGTTGGGTCTGTTCGAGGAGAGATACAGGTAGTCTTCGACTTACTATATGATTCATTTAGCGATTGTTCGAAGGTACAAGGACATTCAAAAAAGTGACTTATGACCGTTTTTCACATTTATGACCTTTGCAACATCCCCCTGGCCACGTGATTTACATTTGGATGCTTGATGACCGGTTCGTATTTATGATGGTCACAGCATCACGCGGAATCACATGATCTCCTTTCGCAGCCCTCTGACAAGCAAAGCCAATGGGGAAGCCAGATTCGCTCAACAACCACGTTACTAATTGAACTTCTGCCTTGATTCACTTGACCAAAGTCGTAAAAGGGGGCAAAATCTCACTTGGCAAATGTTTCACTTAGAAACATAAATTCTGGGCTCAATTGTGGTCATAAATTGAGGTATACCTGTATTGACCAGGTAGGCTAAACCATGAATGAGTCAGAACTGACTGGATCCACACGGCTAGCTATAAGAGTTTTTAATCCAGCGGTCCCCAATCTTTGCGGCTTGGTGGTCCAGCTTGGGGTGGGGGGGGAGAGGGGAATCGGCCTGCCACTTATGAGGCCTGGTTTCAAAATAGTCCATGGCCCAGTCAGTAGTGGGCTACTGCCCAGAAGTTCAGGAACCCTGCTCTACTCTTTGGGATTGCTTGAAGTTAGGTGCAGGGTGGCTGACACAAATGAATTTGTCATTCATAAAATACTACATATAATCCTTGACTTATGACCACATCAGAGCCCAAAATTTCTGTTGTCGAGTGAGACATATCTTAAGAGAGTTTTGCCACATTGTATGACCTTTCTTGCCACAGATGTTAAGTGAATCACTGCAGTTAGTCCCCCGATTGTTAAGTGAATCTGACTTCCCCCTTCACTTTGCTTCTCAGAAGGTCACAAAAGGGGACCAGCATGACCCCAGGACACAGCAAAGGTCATAGGTGTGAACCAACTGCCAAGTGTCTGAATTTTGATCACACGATCACAGGAATACTACTGAGGCGTAACTGTGAAAAACAGCTGTAAGTCACATTTTTCAGGGCCGTTGCAACTTGGAACAGTCACTAAGCAAACTATTGTAATCAAAGACAACCTGTATTCCACCGGGGGGGAAAACTTGACTTCTCAATGACCTCCCCTCCCACCTCTCCTTTCCACCTGGCATGCCGAGCAAGTTGCCATCTCTTCTCCTTGATGCAGGCTGACAGCACTGGCAGCCTGTGGCCATCAATAAATAAAGATGAGAGAAAGGAGTGGGGAGACACAGAAGCAGGGAAGAAACAGGCCCTCTATGCATGAAGGGACCAGCATCCAAAACAGGAGTTTGGACATTTGCAAGATCTGAAAAGAACTTGTGGTTTTCCATTTCCATTTGTGAAAATAAGACCTAACCTGAAAATAAGCCCTAACGTGTCTCTTGGAGCAAAAATAAATATAAGACCCGGTCTTATTTTGGGGGAAACAGGATAGCATAAGCTTTCAATCCTCAAAGAATTTAGAGGAATTTGAAAGAAAAGACTTCCTGCTTTACAAAAATTAGAATGCTGTAGAAGTAAGTCATCCACTTACAAAAGTTCGTTTAGAGACCGTTCGAAGCCATAACAGCGCTGAAAAAAAGTGACTTGTGACTGTTTTTCACACTTATGACCATTGCGGCATCCCCATGGTGAAAATTCAGATGCTAGGCAACTGGCACCTATTTATAATGGCTGCAGTGTCCCAGCCATGTGATCCCCTTTTGCGACCTTCTGATGAGCAAAGTTGTTAGGGATATACACCCTAGCAGAACCTGCACGGCAGTCAGTCAGGCAGGCAGGCAAATGTGTGAGATAAACGTTGTTGTAGTTTACACTCAGTAAAACAGATACAATGTGCTAGTTAAATAGTTTATTCCAGTAAGATTTTTAGCATAGTCAAACAGTCCATATATCATACACTAGTTCAGTCCGTCCGGGGATTATTCAGTTGCAAAGTCCAGTGTCGAAAAAGAGGTCGGTAAACTTACAAATATCAGTCCTGAAATATATCTCTTCGCAGTTAGAGATATGAAGAAGTCAAACCTCCTTTCTTCCTTCAGCAACAGCAAAGAACACGCAGTTAACACACCATCAATCCATCATCGTTTGCAAGCAATCCAGTAAGCCAGCAATCAATCAGGTTCTCTTGCTCCCTCTTATGGCGATTTACAGCCGCACCCAAAATTACATGCTTTGCAGTTTAAAGTGACACACACATAAACTCACTATCATAGTCTATATATATTATTTTACCCAAACTGCGTTAGGTAACCTATGTTATTCCTAACAAAAGTCAATGGGGAAGCCAGATTCACTTAATAACCATGTCACCAATTTATCAACTACAATGATTTATTTAGCAACTGTGGTAAGAAAGGTCATAAAATAGGGCAAACCTCACTTAGCAGTTGTCTCACTTTGCAATGGAAATCTGGGGCTCAACTGTGGTCATAAGTCGAGGACTGCCTGCAATTACTGATTTATTTTCTCTGCCGGTCTGCTATGAAAAAAGGCAAGACACCATTGTGGGGAAGGACAGGTCCAGCAGGAACTGGAAAGTCTCATTGATAACTTGGTATAGTTTGTACAACTATTGCAAGGGTCTTGTGGATTTCAACTCCCAGTATGCCCCAGCCAGCCATGCTTGCTAGAGAATTCTGGGAGTTGAGGTTCACCTGTCTTAACGTTACCAAAGTTGAGAAACACTGCTGTAAAAAAAACATTTAAATTGTAATTTGCCTTCTATGAAATGATGTGTGTGCAACCTATAATTTTAATAGGAAAAATTTCCAATAGGAGTAATTCTAAACATGTCTCAAAAACAAGTTCAACTCTTATCTTAATTACATCCTGTTCAAAATTTATTTTCTTTAAAAACTAATGACCACCCCCTATTAATTGGGACATCACTTTCATCAACCGAATCTAATCCAATTTGCATATATGCTAAAAAACATAGCCACCCATTCCCTAAACTCCCCATCAAGCACAGCCACCCTTAAGAATTCTGGGATTTGAAATCTTGGAGGGTGTCCACAGTGGAGAAGGCTGATCTGGCCAATTAGTTTGCCTCCATACCCTATTTCAGGGGTGTCAAACTCAAGGCCAGCGGGCTGGTTCAGGCCTGTGGGATGCTTGAATCTGGCCCATGCCACCACCATGGAAACAGCGAAGGACCGGTCTGCAATGCCACTGCCAGTGAAAACAGAGCTCGGGAGGGCTATGGGCAGCCCTCCCGAGCTTCGTTTTTGCTGGCAGAAGGTTGTAGGAGGCCGTCGCAGCTGAAAATGGAGCTCAGGAGCATGTTTTTTCTGGTACAGCGCTCGGGCCACCACAGGTGTCCCTGACATGAGTGACGTTGAGCTGGTCATGCCCACCCCAGCCCCCCAAAGTCAAACACAATCCTGATGCGGCCCTCAATGAAACTGAGTTTACCACCCCTGCCCTATTTGGATGAGGCTAAGCCCATTTCACTGGGCTACTAATAGAGCCTCGGTGGCGCAGTGGTTAGAGTGCAATACTACAAGCTACTCCTACTGCAATTTGGTAGATCGAATCCCACCAGGCTCAAGGTTGACTCAGCCTTCTGTCCTTCCGAGGTCGGTGAAATGAGGACCCAAATTGTTGGGGAAATATGCTGACTCTGTACACCGTTTAGAGAGGGCTGTAAAGCACTATAAAGTGGTATATAAGTCTAAGTGCTATTGCTATTGCTACTAGCTCCAAGCCCAAACAAAGGACTATGTGGAGATCATACGAAGGGATTTTGCCTTGAGATCCCTGAAGGAACAGAGGTTACACATAAATGTGCACAAATCTTTTATTTCCCAATGCCTAAACCCTGATTACATTTCCTAAAGCATGCTAATAGGGTAAGATAAAAGGCCCTTAACCTAATTTCAAAGCAATCACTTCAGGCCTCTAGCAAAGTAATCTTGATTAGCTCCAGCACCATCAATTACCAGCGTGTAGTCACTGAAAATTATACTCAAGGAAATGTATCCTAAGAAGGGGGGAAAATGTCCCCATCTCTATTTGGAACTAATATTGCCCTGAATGCAAGAATTCAATAAGGCAAAAAACAGATCCCTCCTTCAAAAACTATATCTAAGATTTAAGGACATGTTTGGTTTTGCTGAATAGTTAGGAATGTAAAACTAGGGGTTTGAAAGAAAGAATATCATTTTTGATGATATTCGTCCATCGTTTTCAAAGAGGACCTTGACATCTAAGGGGTTGTGGGCTGTCCAAGGGGTGTCCGCAGGTGGCTGGTAAGGCCTATACAGGCATGCAACGTTCTGCCATGTCAGGCAGATATGTGTGGGCATCACTATTGCAGCATTTGCAGCTCTGGTTTTGCAGAGTGCTCACTTCTCTTGTGCTATGGTTATCCTTCTGTCGTCAAATGTCTGGCAGCCTTGGTGGATCAACATGCGCCATGTTGATCAATCTTGTGCCAGGGTTTCCCAGGAGGCGGTGTCAATACCCAGGGACTTGAGAGAGGCTTTCAGCGTGTCTTTGTATCGCTTCCTTTGTCCCCCGTGTGATCACTTTCTTTGAGACAGCTCACCATAGAGAAGCTATTTGGGGATGCGGTGGTCTGGCATCCTTACAAACATGGCCTGCCCGGAGTGTCTGGGCTTTAATCAGCGGTGTGTAAACTGATGGCAGGCCTGCCCTGGAGAGGACTTCTGTATCTGGCACGTCCTGCCATCAGATCCTCAGAAATCTGCAGAGGCAGGTTGTGTGGAAATGGTTCAATTGCCTAGCGTGACTCCAAGTTTCACTGGCATACATGAGCCCTACTGCTTGGTAGATTTGGAGCTTTGTAACAAGGCTTATTCCACAGCGGTCCCACATGTTGGTCAGTAGTCTGCCAAATGCAGGGATTGCCTTGGCGATTCTGCAGTCGACCTCGGTGTCAATTGTCACTGCATGAGAGAGGTATGTAAATTGGTCCACTGCTTGCAGCTTTTATCCCTTCACTGTGATGAGCTCTTGGTGTTGGCCATTCAGAGCTTCCTTGCATTGCTCGGGTCTTCTTTGTGTTGATGAAGAGGCCAAAGTTGTTGCATGCTGCTGTGAATTTGTCTATGCTGGCTTGCATTTCCTGCTCTGATCCAGCATTCAGGGCACAGTCGTCAGCAAAAAGGAGGTCTCGTAGCACAGCCTCCTTTATCTTGGTGACAAGCCTGGAGTCTTCGCAGGTTGAACAGTCTCCCATCAGTCCTGTATCTCCCAAGGAATTGTTCTGGAAGTTTTTAATACTTGGAACACAGGTAGTCCTCAACCACAATTGAGCCCAGGATTTGTGTTGCTAAGTGAGAAATTTGTTAAGTGAATTTTGCCCAATTGTACATTTGCCACATTTATTAAGTGAATCACTGCAGTGGTTAAATTAGTAACACGGTTTTTAAGTGGATTCTCCATTGGCTTTGCTTGTCAGAAGGTTGCAAAAGGTGATCTATATCAGTGGTTGCCAACCGGTGGGCCGCGAGAAAATTTTGGTGGTCCACGGAGAAATGTCACCCCCAGAGCACCCCCCAAAGCAATTAATTTAGGCTGTACGGGAACACAAGGCTGCATTGCCTACATGGCCCCCAGGAACTCTCCCCGCCCATTCACTCCTTATCTGGAAAACTTGCCTGCTAAGTTGCTATTTTTCCTTTTTTTTCCTGACCATCAGCTGTTCTGCTGTGCAGGGAGATTTAGATTAGCTAGAAAACAGGAAACCTTGGATTTCTTGCCTTCTAGCTAATCTTTAAATCTTCGGCTCTGCTTTTAAGCAGAGCCGAACCTTCCTGAGGACTGAAGCTTCTATTATTCAGTGCAGGTAGCCGATGGCAGAATCATAGATCTCTAAGTGAATATGTGATTCTGTGAGCAACTCAATCTTCCTGCCTGTTTTGCGTAAAAGTTGCTCTTTTTTAAAATAAAAATTTCAATATTTACATACATGGTGTGTTTTGAGTTAATTTTGTGAGTTTGCTTGCAAGCAAATTTTATGTGACAGACTCAGGTAGTTGATGGCAGAATCACAGATCTCTGAATGATTCTGTGATTCTGTGAGCAACTCAATCTGCCTGCCTGCCATGCCTGGTTTTAGGTAACATTTGCTCTTTTTTTTTTATAAAAAATTAAATATTTACATATTTATAATATTTACATACAAGTCATGCCCAGCCAGTCACATGACCAAGCCACACCCACAAATTAGGCCACACTCACAGAACCAGTTAAGAAATTTGAATCCTACCCATCTGTGTGTGTGTGCGTGTGTGAGAAAGAGAGGGGGGAAAGGGAGGAAGGGAGAGAGGTTATATCAGATCTCTCTATCTCTCTCTCCCCCCCCCCTCTCTCTTCCAACCCACCCCCCAATGTCAGCAAGCCACCGTCAGTGAAAATTCATATTAGTGGTCCCCGGGATTTAAAATTATGAGTTTGGTGGTCCCTGAGGTCCAAAAGGTTGGCGACCCCTGATTTATATGACCTTAGGACACAGCAACCATCATAAATATAAAGTGTCCGAATGAAAGTCACGTGACCATGGGGATGATGTAACGGTCATGTGTGTGAAAAATTGTCACAAATTGTCATTTTTTACAGTGCCATCTGTAACTTTGAACAGTCATTAAATGAATTGTTGTTAAGTCGAGGACTATCTGTCCTGCATTCAGTTTTGGTTGCCATTGTACAAAAAAGATGTTGAGATGCTAGAAAGAGTGCAGAAAACAGCAACGAAAGTGATTAGAGGACTGGCGGCTAAAATGTATGAAGAACAATTACAGGAATTGGATATGGCTAGTCTAATGAACAGAAAGGACTAAGGACAACATCATAATAGTCTTCCAATATCTCAGGGGCTGCCACAAAGAAGAGGGAGGGGTCAACCTATTCTCCAAGGCACCTGAAGGCAGAACAAGAAGAATGGGTGGAAACTAATCAAGGAGAGAAGCAACCTAGAAATAAGGAAAATTTCCCCCAACAATCAGAACAATCAATCAGTGGAACAACTTGCCTCCAGAAAATGTGGATGCTCCATGTGGATGCTGACGTTTTTAATTGGGCAGCCATCTGTCTGAAATAGTATAGGGTCTTTTGCTTGAACAGGAGGTTGACTATAAGACATCTAAGGTCCCTTACAACTCTGTTATTCTGAGACTTGTAGAGGGTGATTAAAGTTGAATTAACCTTGGTGGATCCAGGATATAAATATGTTTGGAAACTAGATCACCTAAAACATGTTTCAGGCTCTTTCATATAAACCAGAAAGCAACTGCTATGGTGAAGGACTACATCTGTCACCATGTTCCCTACCTGGTCACATTGCAGATGACAGGATCAACACCCATAATTCTTTAGCAGGTGAGAACAAATGGGCAGTGCGGTGGCTCAGCAGTTAAGATGCTGGGCTTGTCGGAAAGCTGGCAGCCCAGGTTTGGGACCTGAGCTCTACTCGATGGGGTGAGCTCCCCTCCTCACCCCAGCTCATGCCAACCCAGCAGTTTGAAAGCAAGCAAATACGAGTAGATAAATAGGTACCACTTCGGTGGGAAGGGAACAGCACTCCGTGACTCATGTTGGCCAAATGACCACGGAAATATCTTCTGACAGAGCTGGGTCAATGGCCTTGAAACGGAGATGAAAACTGCCCCCTATAGTCAGCAATGACTAGCAGAGTAAAATCTGCAGTGACCCTTTTATCTTGTTTTACAGGTGGGAGCAGAAGTCCACCCAACCGGAAGCTTGTAAGGCTGAGGATGAATTGCATATGAGCAATGCCAAAAGGATAACTGAAAATTGCTTCCCTGGCTTTTTCAGAGCTACCAAGGCACAAAGAATGTAGAATATAAATAGAATAGCCAGAGTTGGAAGGGAGCTTGGAGGTCTTCTAGTCCAACCCCCTGCTTGAAAGCTGGATAAATGGATAAATATACCTTATCACCTACTTTAAGTATCTTCTGAGTAGCTCATTTCTTGTCTGCCTGTTTTGTTTTGATTTGACTTTGTTGTGCTTGTTCTAGAGCCTTGCGTGTCCATGTTCTTTTTATATTATTCATCCAATCAGTTAAGGTTGTGGATGATGGGATGTCTAGAGGGATCTCAGGCATAGCAATATATTCAATCCCAGAGGTCCCTTTGAAAGGTGTAGTAAATCCAGTGCTGTGGTATACCACGTTAGTGTACCCTACTTCAGCAAATGGCAATAAATCAGCCCAATCATTTTGTTGATAATTTACATAATATCTTATATATTGTTCTATCATTGCATTACCTTATTCGGCTGCACAATTGGTAGTCAGATGAAAACCGGAACTGAGTCGTGATGATCCTATTGACCTAATAGCCTACCTGCGTTTCCTTTCCAAGAGTGCTGAATATTGTGAGAACTGCTATGGATCGTTTTTTGTCTGCCTGGTGTTTTTTTTTTAAACTTTTTTGTGTTTAGTTCTAGAGCTTCATTCTACAAATTCTAACCTGGCATGAAAGAGAATATGGCATAGGCACAGGAGCAACCACAGAGTTTGCTTAGAAAGCCTTCTGTTGTGCTTTTTTTGCCAGTCCGTCTGAGCAATCCCAAATTTCACACGGCATGTGGCTCACACCTATTCCAGGAACACATCATCAATGTACCTCTGCCAAGTTGTTACACAATTGCACTAATGTACCTTGTGGCAGACAGTAACATACCATGTGGCAGCTGATGCCATGCTGCCTCCTGGCTTAATCTCACCACTATGAGTTGCTGGTCCTGCAAGGACCCATAGCGCTTGGCGTGCCGAGTTACTCTATCTCCCAGCCATAATCTAGAGGTATTTATTTATGTACACATTTCTAAAACACCCATTTCCCAGAGGCTTCGAGATAGTTTACGGCATGGCTGCAATGACAATAAACATGCAACAATTAAACCTGCATTCACAATTTGTGAGCTAGTTAAGGCACCCAGGCAACAGCAGCAGCCAAAAGCTCTGAGGAGTAACGATGTTTTAAACGCAGTGTTTCTCAACCTGGGCTAAGATACTCTCAGAATTCTGGCTGGGGAGTTTTGGGAAGACCACTCTAGATCAGGGCTGTCATTCCGGCCCATGGGCCAGATGCATCATGCATTGGCCACACCCACACCCAGTTTAACAAAGGGGGGTAAAGTCCCAATACGTCACAGGACACCGCCATGATGAGAGTTTCACACCCCTGCTCTAGATTGAGAGAAACACTGTTCTGATTAAGGTGTATCTATCAAACAGGAATTTGGGACGTATCTTGGTGCCAAGTATTCAACTGAGAAGCTGAGTAGCGTAGCGTAGCATAGCATAGCATAGCGTAGCGTAGCGTAGCGTAGCATAGCATAGCATAGCATAGCATAGCATAGAATAGAATAGAATAGAATTCTTTATCGGCCAAGTGTGATTGGACACACAAGGAATTTGACTTGGTGCAAATACTCTCAGTATACATAAAAGAAAAGATACATTTGTCAAGAGTCAAGAATCATAAGGTGAAACACTTAATGATAGTCATAAGGTACAATCAACAATCAAATCATACTATGAAACAGTCAATATAAATTGTAATGATACAAGCAACAAAGTTACAGTCATACAGTCACAAGTGGAAGGGGATGGGTGATAAGGAATGATGAAAAGATTAATAGTAATATAATGCAGACTTTGTAAATAGTTGGACCATGTTGAGGGAATAATTTGTTTAGCAGAGTGATGGCATTCGGGAAAAACTGTCCTTGTGTCTAGTTGTTCTGGTGTGCAGTGCTCTATAGCCCCCTTTTGAGGGAAGGAGTTGAAACAGTTTTTGTCTGGGATGTGAGGGGTCTGTAAATATTTTCACAGCCCTCTTTTTGACTCCTGCAGTATGCAGGTCCTCGATTGAAGGCAGGTTGGTAGTAATTGTTTTTTCTGCAGTCCTAATTATCCTCTGAAGTTTGTGTCTGTCTTGTTGGGTTGCAGAACCAAACCAGACAGTTATAGAGGTGCAAGAAACAGACTAAATAATTCCTCTGTAGAACTGTATCAGCAGCTCCTGGGGAGGAACCTTCAACATTCCTTCCCTTAGTCAAGGTGGGCTGGGAGAGATGGTCCTGAAGATTTTTGGATTAAGGTCATCTATCATGTCAAACCCTGAGTTAATTATGATTTATTAAACATTGAACTGACCAGATTGACCCAACATTCTATGCCATAATCTAGGGGTGAGCAACCTGCAACTCACTTCTTATATGGTCATTGAGGTCCCTCCTAAACCTATGCTCACAGCTTGACAGCAGCATGCTGATCTTCGGAAGTGGAAAGTCCATGTGGTGGAAACTTAACCTGTATGAGGGCTAAACCCTAAAACTTGCTTCTAAAGTCCCCAGATGTTATAAAGCAGACTTATGCTTTTTGTCACTATTGAAGCATCAAGGTCCCCATCAAAATAAAAAATCCCCTTACTGTCTTGCCCTAAACCCTAGTTTACAAACTCATGTAAATGCCTAAGCCAAATTACAATTTTACAGGATCTAATCTGGGTCGGGACCAGAGATTTTGACTTCTGAGTTTTTGGACTCGTGCTAGAGCCCATTTTCAGGGAACTTCTCTCCAGCAGAATGTGTACTATTCTTTGTGTGGTAAATAAAAGTTACCAGCACGAACCTGAAAGCTCGGAAGACAAAACTTCTGGTCCCGGGGACCGACCCAGATTGGATCCTGCAGCATTATTTTGGGACGCATATATTCATCTTGAATTCGTACAATTTTACACAATGCAGATAGTCCTCAACTTACAATCATTCATTTAGTGACCATTTGAAGTTACGTCACTGAACAAAGTGACTTATGACCATTTTTCACACTTTACAACCGCTGCAGCATCCCCAAGGTCACGTGATAAAAGTTTGGATGCTCAGCAATTGGTTCATATTTATGAGTTGCAGTCTCCCGGGATCAGGTGATCACCTATTGCAACCTTCTGACAAACAAAATCAATGGGGAAGCCAGATTCACTTAACTGTGTTATTATGAGCCATGGTGGCGCAGTGGTTAGAATGCAGTACTGCAGGCTACTTCTGCTGCCTGCTGGCTGCCTGCAGTTCAATTCTCACCAGGCTCAAGGTTCTTTCTACATTGTAACTTAAAAACTGGAAGCTGATTCTCAAATTGGAATTCCTAAATAGCTTCTCAGAATCCCAAACACCTCAGGAAGAAACTTTGAAACAGACTAAGAAATGACTATAATAATAAATGTTTTAATATTAGGGGCCTCATATATGTTTCTCCTTTTAGTTTTTAGTTTCTTAGAACTCATAATTTTTTATTTGTTATTCTTTTTTTAAAATACTACTAGGTATGCAATTAAATATGGCATAAAAATAATTCCCAATAAATAATTAAATTCTGCATTTGTTAAACTAATTCTTGCTGTTAGACTAATATCCAAGTTTACTAATAGGCTTTTCTGGGTATGTTCACATATGCCAAACTGTAATTTAACCATTGCTCAGCCTTCCATCCTTCCAAGGTCAGTGAAATGAGGACCCAGACTGTTGGGGGCAATAGGCTGACTCTGTAAACCGCTTAGAGAGGGCACTAGTAAAGCACTGTGAAGTGGTATAGTGGTGAAGCGCTTTCTGACAGAACAATCAATCAATGGAACAGCTTGCCTTCAGAAGCTGTGGAAGTGTCATCACTTGAGACTTTCAAGAAGAGATTGGACTGCCATTTGTCAGAAATGATGTAGGGTCTCCCGCTTGGGTGGCGGGTTGGACTAGATGACCTTCAAGATCCCTTCCAACTTTGATTATCTGTTACCTGTTACCTATTGCTACTAACTTAACAACTGCAGTGATTCAATAACAACAGTGGGAAGAACGATCTTAGCAGAAGTGCAAAATTAAATTAACAACTGTCTCACTTAGCAATTGAAATTTGCGGCTCAATTGTGGTCGTAAGTCGAGGAGATACCTATATGTCAGTTTAAGTTTGGCTTAGTTCCATAAGGTTTCTCCTATTCTTGGCAGCCCCAAGGAGACGCCATATTAGCTGGAAAGCCATCTTCAGAATATTGGCTGGCTATTCCTCTCTTTGAAGCCTAGCTATCATTGCCACTCCTCGTTTCTTCTGTTGACACATTTCTGTGCCCCCTTTGCAGGACCAATTTAGGGGAATTTAAAGCAGGCTACAAGACAAGGAAGAATGCTGGTTTGGAGAGAAAATGGTAAACATTGAATGTGGCCCCAGGCTTTTTCCTGGCTGACGCTGACCGATCCAACCCCAAGGCCCTTGATTTTTGACAGCTGGGAAGTAGAAAATCCTTTCCCCAAATCTAAAATATAACACACCAGGTCCTTTCACAACTATCTGAAATTGGCTATTTAAGACAGCTTCCTCATTATATCTAATGATAGTCAGCCTCTGTAAACCCAGGAAACCTCCCAGCTTCTAAAATTTGTCACTATTGTCCTATTTCTGTTGATTATGCCAAATAGGAACCACGAAGCAGGAAAAAAAATGCCCCTTTGACTATCCGCCAATTTATTTTGCATCTTTTTAACTTATAGGTCACACCACCCACCTGATCTTGTAAATATAAAAGCAAGCAGGTTGGATCTACTGAAATACTTCTGCTCCAAGGAAATCCAGCCTGTTAGGCCTGGAAAGTTGAGGGAAAACAAAGAGGACCATCAGCTATTTTCATACTATTAAGAAGAATACATTTATCTTCCCCCCCGCCCGCCCCTGCCCCCCGGTTCCAAATGAGAAATCTAGATATGGGTTAACAATGGCACTGAAAAAAAGACTTATGACGTGTTTCACACTTACGACCATTGCAGCAACCCCCACGGTCACATGATCAAAATTCAGGTGCTTGGCAACTGACTCTTATTGATGGCAATTGCAGTGGCCTGGGGTCTACAGCCTTTTGATAAGCGAAGTCAATGGGGAAACCAGATTCACTTAACAACAGTGTTGCTAACTTAATAACTGTGGTGATTTGCTTAACAACTGTGGCAAGAAAAGTCGTAAAATGAGGTAAAACTCATTTAACAATCAGACAACGAAGAGTAGTGGTTAGAATGCAGTATTTTAGGATAACTCTGCCGACTGCCACCAGTTCGATCCTGGCTCAAGGTTGACTCAGCCTTCCATCTTTCCGAGGTTGGTAAAATGAGGACCCCGGTTGTTGGGGGCAATAGGCTGGCTCTGTAAACTGGTTAGAAAGGGCTATAAAGCACTACAAAGCGGTATATAAGTCTAAGTGCTAACAAATGTTTCATTTAGCAACAGAAATGTCGGCCTCAATTGTGTTCGTACGTCAACATCTACCTGTACCCAAATAAAACTCAGATCCACCAGATCCATTTGCCTTTCCAACGCATCCTATCATCCATATGACTTTAAAAAAAAACACGATCAGTAGCCTTGGCTAAAAGTCCTGCTAATCCCAAGATCTTTCCCAAAAAAACTACAGCTGGAAAAGACTGCGGAGATCTTCTGGTCCAGGGGTATCAAAGTCGATTTCATTGAAGGCCTCATCAGGGCTGTTTGACCACAGGGGGCTGGAAGTGTGTGGCCAGCTCAACGTCACTCATGTCGGGGGCACCTGTGGTGGCCCGGGTGGGGCTGGAGGGATCCACTTTTGCTAGTAGTTTGTTTTGCTAGCACTCTTCCAGCAATAACAGAGCTCGGGGGGACACGTGCGCCCCGGCTCCATTTTTGACTGTGATGTCCTCCTGCAGCACTCTGTCAGCGAAAACTGAGCCGGGGGGACCATGCGCGGCCCTCAAGCTCATTTTTCATTGGCAGAGGCACCGCAGGGTGGGCCGTTCTTTCCAGGACAGCCCCACAGGCCAGATCTAAGCACCCCACGGGTCGGATTCGGCCCATGGGCCTTGGGTTTGACACCCCAGCCTTCTAAGGTAAGAGTCCTCTCACCACTTTGGACAAATAATTGTCCAATCTTTTCTTGAAAACCTCCAGCATTGGAGTACCCACAACTCCAGGAGGTGAGAATTTGACCTTCTCACTGGCTTCTAATTAGGGAAAGGGATTGTGGCCTAGCTGATGTTAAGCAATTGACAACTAATTTGGACAAAAAGGGGAGGGGCGATAAATTAATTCTCATGTTGCCACAGATGGAATGTTTTTGGCTAATGCTGATGGCTGAGTAACTTTCTTGAACCCATCTGTGCGTAGAAGAAGAAAAAAAGCGACACTAACTTCCAATTGGAATTAATGAGATCCCAGGGCATTTGACCTCGGATTAGTAACACTGCTATTCATACTGTTTTTCCTGGAGACTACAAGGCTCAGAACCTGCTTCATAATCTGATGGATGCTAATTGCTGTCTGTACCCTTCTGCCGAGAACGAGGCAATTAGCAACAACAAAAGAAGGGATTCTGAATTTTTCTCCCTTCAAACTACGGCATGCTACGTGACGTGGAGGACAGTTTTAAACACCACAGCTACATCTGTGAGACAACCAGTTAAATATAAGCCAGAAGTGTGCGGTGGTGGCCAAAACAGCCAACACAATCCTAAATTGCATTAACGCAGAGATACAATCAAGATCAAGGGAGTTACTAATACTAATAAAGCCTTAGTAAGACAACACCTAGGGTACTGCATCCAATTTTGGTCACCACACTATAAAAAAGATGTTGAGACTCTGGAAAGAGTGCGGAGAAGAGCAACCAGGATGATTAGGGGACTGGGGGCTAAAACTTATGAAAAATGGTTGCAGGAACTGGGCATGGCTAGTCTAGTGAAGAGAAGGACCAGGGGAGACATGACAGCAGTGTTCCAGTATTTGAGGGGCTGACACAGACAGGAAGGGGTCAAGCTATTTTCCAAGGCACCCAAAAGCCAGACAAGGAATAATTGATAGAAACTGATCAAGAAGAAATTAACCTAAAAATAAGGAGAAATTTTCTGACAATGAGAACAATTGACCAATGGAACAGAAGTTGCCTTTGGATGTTGTGGGAGCTTCATCACTGGAGGCTTTCAAGAAGAGACTGGACTGCCATCTGTCAGGCATGGTGTAGGGTCTCCTGCTTGGGTGGGAGGTAGGGCTAGGCCTATAAGGTCCCTTCCAACTGTGTCAATCTGTTATAATTGGCACCATCAATACAACTAACAGAGAGCTCAGAGAGTCTATCTTCAACTGTGTAACACCACAAGGCAGATTATGTTTGAGATGGAAAGTTCACCCAAGCTGTTCATGCAGGGAGCTCTCGACTTACAACAGTTCATTTAGTGGCTGTTCAAAGTTACAAAGGCACTGAAATAAAAAAAAGAGAGACTGGTCATGTGATCAAAATTCAGATGCTTGGCAACCGATTCACATTTATTACCATTGCAGTGTCCTGGGGTCATGCGATTCCCATTTTGCGACCTTCTGAGAAGTAAAGCATATGACTCGTGACTTATTTTTTTACACACATGACCGTTGTGGTATCCTTACGGCCATGTGATTTACATTCAGATGTTTGACAACTGACTCACATTTATGACGGTTGCAGGGTCCCTGGGATCGTGCAATCCCCTTTTTGCGACCCTCTGACAAGCAAAGTCAATGGGGAAGCCTGATTCGCTTAACAACCACATGACTAACTTAACAACTGCAGTGATCCGCTTAACCAATGTGGCAATAAAGGTCGTAAAATGGGACAAAAACTCACTTAACAAACATTTCACTTAGCAGCATAAGTTTTGGGCTCATTTGTGCCATAAGTTGAGAGCTACCTGTACACAGTCTTAAAAATTGGGATCATTTTATTATACCACTGGATAAATCTAGCCATGCTTGGTTTAATCAACCAAGGTCTTAAGCCTGTACCATTTCAGAAAAAATGATTGTCCAATCTCTTCTTTAAAACTTCCAGTGTTGGAGCATTTACAACTTCTGGAGGCAAGTTGTTCCACTATTTAATTGTTCTAACTGTCAGGAAATTTCTCCTTAGTTTTAGGTTGCTTCTCTCCTTGATTAGTTTCCACCCATTGCTTCTTTTCCGGCCATCAGGTGCTTTGGAGAGTAGTCTGACTCCCTCTTCTTTGTGGCAGCCCCTGAGATATTGGAACACTGCTATCATTTCACCCCAGTCCTTCTTTTCATCAAACTAGACATACCCAGTTCCAGCAACTGTTCTTTATATGTTTTAGATAGCTCTTCTCCAGTTTGAGTCACTTCAGAATCAGTAGCTGGACTCAGATGCTTATGGTAACACAAGACTATGCAAAGCAGCATTTCAAAGGGACGTTATTTTCACTAACACACTATAAAAAAAGGACTAGATATCCTCCAAGATTCTGCATTTACCCAGATAAATATTAAAGAGCCGTCACTGAAATAAGAAGTTCTCGCTTCTTTAATCTGCCCAGTTGTGTGGGGTTTCAATAGAAGAAAATATTTATAGCTCGGGATTGAACTGCAGGGTCTTTGGTGCTCATTGAGTTTATTTTCTTGCGGACGTTTCATGACCAAACTAGGTAACATAATCAGCACATTGATGATGGTACCTAGTTTGGCCATGAAACATCTGCAAGGAAACCACCAAGCGGTTTGTCATCCATCTACAGATCACTCATTACTGAATGATGCCCTGAGTTGAGTATAGCCCTGTTCAGTTATAGGAAACACATTGGAACCAAGTTCAACTTACTATTTCAGTCTTCATAATTTCATCCCTAGACCCAGTCTGGTCTAGTGGTTAAGGCACCAAACTAGAAAGCGGGAGGTTGTGAGTTCAAGACCTACCTTAGTCATGAAAACCAGCTGGATGACTTTGGCCCAATCTCTCTCTCTCTCTCTCCCCCTCCCTCATCTATCTATCCATCCATCCATCCATCCATCCATCCACATACATATATACATATCTTTATGTCCTATCTCCATGTGTGTATGTGTGTCTGTCTGTCTGTCTGTGCGTATGTCTCTCTCTCCAACCTACCTTGTTGTGTGGGAAAATAGGAGGAAGAAGAAGGTGTGCTAGATATGTTCATCGTAAAAATAATAAAATTGGGGAATACAAATAAACAACCACATAAGGCTCTGTCCTCTCTGGGGGAGCAAGAGTTCCTCAAGCACCGAGGTTTTCTAGGACTTCACCAGAGAATCCAACCACTGCTTTATTCCCAGAAATAGCTACAGAAGCCAAGCCACCATTCACCTCCACTTATTCTTGCACAGGAAACAAAATACAACCAAATGCCTTTTTCTGAAATGACCCTGAAAATGCCAAACTATTGAAATGAAAGTTGGATGAAAAGCACTCATGAGGACACAATCTTTACAAGCGAGGAGCAAACACCCCCCCCCCCCGCAGGAAACATCGTCACACCATAGAAAACTCTCTGAACAATGTGACAGCAAAGCAAACAGAATCCAGATTCAGGTATCCAAAGGCAGAGGGTGGGGGGAGAAGAAAAAGTGAGAAATAATAGCTTTGGTATCACACTGTGGCACAACATTTGAATAAGACAAAAAAAGAGGGGGTGGGAAGGGAGGAAGAAAGTCAAAACAGAGTGTTATCAAAATCTCTAAGGAAACTGAAAATAGTGGACATACCCTAGGGCAGGGGTCTCCAAACTAGGCCACTTTTTAAGATTTGTGAGCTTCAACGCCCAGAATTCCCCAATCAGCATTTTATCCCAGAACAGGGGTGTCAAACTTGATTTCATTGAGGGCCACATCAGGGTTGTGTTTGACCTTGGGGGATTGAGACGGGTGTGTCCAGCTTGACATCACTTGTGGCAGGGGTACCTGTGGCCCGAGCACTCTGCCAGCAAAAGTAGGCTCCCGAGCTCCGTTTTCGGCTGGGGTGGCCTCCTGCAACCCTCTGCCAGCAAAAATGGAGTTTGGGGGGCGTGCGCGGCTCTCACGAACTCCATTTTCAGCTGCAATGGCCTCCTGCAGCTCTCTGCCATTGAAAACAGAGTCATGCCCCCCAGTTGTGTTTTTGCTAGTGGAGGGCTGCTGGAGGCCGTCCCGGCCAAAAACGGAGCTTGCAAAGCAACACATGGCCCTGCCGAGCTCTGTTTTCACAGGCAGAGGCATCGCAGGCCGAACCTACACTGTTTCCAGGGGATCCCTGCAAGCCAGATCTCAGCACTGTTGGGCTGGATCCAGCCTGGGCCTTGAGTTTGACACCTCTGCCCTGGAACAAAGCAACGCAGCCCAGTCAGAACACCTTAAAAGTTCTGGTTCAGGTCGATCCATAAGCTGACTGCCATTCACCATGCCAAGTCAAGCTGGAAATGCGAAGAGGTGGTCGATGCACAACGATGGGTTACATTTTCCTTGGTCTGTGATCAGCCCAAATGAACCAGCTGCTCCTCTTTGTGCTTGCCACTTCACTGTAGGGAAAAGTCAATGGAATAAGCCGGATAGACGGGTCTGGTCCATACGGGAACATCTCCCATGCCTCCGATGAAGGCAACCGCAGGATGTGAGTCTACCATGACGGTGTTTGCACGGGAAGGCTGCAGCCTCTGGCTGACCATGGTAGCAGCCTTCCTTAGGTTGCTAGGTGACAGCACACATGCCACATTTTTCTCCTACTCCAGCTAGTCAGAAATGGACAAGGGAAATGCCAGCACATCACCTTGAAGGATTTCCTTGATCCTCAGTAACTACTGCCAAGCAGCCCTGGCCAAGTAATCTGCATTTGGCCTCAGGGCTTGAGTCCTTTCACTCTTAGGAACCATTTAAGCTTGAGGGAGCAGTCATAGCTCTAAAAATATTCAGTTTTCTTGAACATGGATTCCATCAGAATGATTATTCCGGGATTATTAATTATTATTATTATTATTATTATATACTTTATTCATTAAACATGAAACTCAAATCAACAGAACATTCAAAAATGCATCACAAATATCATTGACTGGTGCTAATGGTTGATACGGGTTGCTGCCAGCGTACTAGGTATCAACTAAGTATCTTCTTAAAATATACAATGTTCCGAGTAGCTCAGATTTTTGCAGTTGAGCAGCTGGTGTTATTGCAGGAAGCTGCAATTTCTTGATGTATTTTGTAAAATTCTTGGACATGGTACCAAGGGGTATATATGGGTATATCACTGTCACAAGTTTCATCCATAATCACGTAGTTTCGGTGGCCAGGTCACGATATTTCGTGATTTTCCCAGTTCTTTTTCTTCTATTCTGGTGTCTCCCGGTACAGCGATATCAATAAATTGTATGCTTCAGTTTTCGACAACTATGATATCTGGTGTGTTGTGTTCCAACTGATGATCTGTCCCATAAGATCTTCAAAGTCCCATAAGATCTTCACCTTCTCATTTTCAACAACTTTTTCCATTTTATGCTCCCGTGACTTTTCGGATATAGGTAAGTCGTATTTTTTACATAATGACCAGTGGATTAATTTAAGAACTCTGTCATATTGTTACTATTATATCTATTATTCTATTTATTATTATCATCATCATCTTTTAAAGCAGGCGTCCACAACCCCCAGTCTATGGATCAGCAGTGGGCGAGTGCCACAAGTACACAAACAGTGGGCAAGCGATTGAAGCTTCATCTGTGCACGTGCGCAACCTAGATTACGTACAAAACAATCCCTCCCCCCCATCCCAGTCTGTGGAAGACATTTTATTTTTCTGAAACAGGTCCCTTGTGCCCAAAAGGTTGAGGACCGCTGTTTTAAACAATGTTGGCTTTTACAAACAGGGGCCCAGCAGTGTTGGGACACAGATTGAGTCAATGTTTTTGGAGTCTGGTATAAGAAGGAAGATGCCAAAATGTAATATCCAATCACAGGATGGAAATACTTTTCTTTGAATATCCAAAAGGAGAAGAAACCCAGAATTTAGAACTCTTTTTTTTTTTTTGAAAAAAGGTTGGAGGGGGGAACCCTTTATCTGCCACTTTCCTCATATTCTCAGTTCATTTTAATAGTAAATTATTTGGGGGGGGGATAATCTTGTGTTCTTTATGGGTAAACAGTATATAAGAAATCAAAGACACTAAATAAAAGTTGCCAGCACAGTCAGAACAAGAAACGGTATAATTTACAGAATTTACTGCTACACAATTAAAATCCTGCCCAGTGCGCTGCAAGGTAACACTCAAATAAGGCTGGGTTTACAGAACATCATAAACTATGATTAGCAAGCTACAATGGCTGTGTTCTCACAAAGCACTGGGCCACAAATAATGCTACAAAAACCTTAATGGCTGTGTTTACACAATTTGAAAAGTCAAAGTAAAACCACAAAACGGTATGATTCATACAACAGACCAAAGTGGTAACAATGGCGGATTGGGTTCATGCCATTTACAAACCATAATGTGTTGTGCAAACACATCTTTATGAAGAAGGCAACAGGAGACCACTTCCAAAACCTTGCCAAGGGAACTGTGGGAACTTGTTGTCAGGAGTCAACACTGAATCGAAGGCGCGCATAAAAAATCTGTTGGGGGGGAAACGTAGCAAGGGGATTGTAGCAATCCTTGTGAGCTTTCAAAAAGAAGTAGGATTTGGACCACATTTTTTTTAATAGCTGGAATAAAGAAAGGACTGAAGCTCAGATATTGTTTTTCCCAGATTTCACTACTTACAATTTGTTCCCCTCTGGCTTCTCAAGAGCTTTACCACATCAGGAGCATTTAATTGGCCTCTGTGGGTCTCAGGGACTCAGGCATGTGCAGCTACTAAAAGCAGCTCCTATTTTCATAGTCATCGGTGGCCAGCCTTTCCCACT
Source organism: Notechis scutatus (assembly GCF_049901735.1). NCBI lineage: Eukaryota > Metazoa > Chordata > Lepidosauria > Squamata > Elapidae > Notechis > Notechis scutatus. Next base: position 110,084,230 of record NC_142025.1, on the reverse strand, counting down.
TGAGTTGAAATTCACAGAGCATTCAGAAGCAACGGAGGGAAGAGGGTAGGGAATAAATATTTATGAAGCCTCAAAACACTTGCCAACAGATATATCATCACACACCCTTGCGATCGGCCTAGAGTCAACACAACGGTTGTGTGCAGCTGACCAAATTTACCCCTTAAATCAGAATCAGAATACAACTGGAAGGGACCTTGAAGGTCTTGTAGTCCAGCTCCCTGCTCAAGCTGGAGATTCTATAACATTTCAGACAAGTCTCTTCTTAAAAACCTCCAGTGATGAGACACCCACGACTACTGAAGGCAAGTTGTTCCACTAGTTAATTGTCCTCACTGTTAGGAAGTTTCTCCTTAATTCCAGATTGTTTCTCTCCTTGATTAATTTCCATCCATTGTTTCTTGTCCTGCCCACTGATGCTTTGGAAAATAAATTGACTTCTTTGTGGCAGCCCCCAAATCTCCCTAGTCCTTTTTTCTATACTAGCCAAACCCAAGTGCTACAACTTTTCTTCCTATGTTTTAGTCTCCAGGCCTTTAATCATTTTAGTTGCTCTTCTTTGCGCATTTCCCCCCCAAAGTCTCAACATCTTTCTTGTAATGTGGTGACCAAAACTGGGTGCAGTATTCCAGGCATGGGTGTTACTAAGCCTTTATAAAGCAGTAATAATACTTCACGTGATTTTCATTCTATGCCTGTGTTTATAGGATTGGATTAGCTTTTTTGGCTGCTGCTGCACACTGCTGGCTCATGTTTAAGTGATCGTCCACTAGGACTCCAAGGTCTAGTTACCCAATTTCAATAGTCTATTGTAAAATAAGAAGTTTTTTTCCTAAACTGGAACAAGAATGACTCCTTAAGCCTTCTTTTTTGGATAACTTATAGATGGGGACATAATCTCTCTCTCTCTCTCTCTCTCTCTCTCTCACACACACACACACACACACACACACACACACACACACAGACACCTTAATAATCAACCTTGGAATCACAGTTAGAAGCACCATTGAGATCACTGTCCAACTCTCTGTTTGATACAGGAATACAAAGTTGAGGAGACATGTTTTTATAGCTCAAATGAGCTGCATAATTAAGTTCCACCAACTTCTGCCAGTTTTGTATCAGGTTAGAAGGTGGTGAGCTAAGCTTTTAACACACCTGTCAGCCTTCAAGATTTTTCTCCCTTTGCTTTGCATCTTTCAGCTGTCATAAGTAAGGGGGGAGGAGGGAATGGTTATGGGAAGTGAGCTGGAGGTGTTACAAACCAGAACTGTATAAGCTGGGGAGGGTACATTCTTGCTTAGGTTTCTATCCTATGCTATACGCAGCTGCAACCCTTTTATCAAACTATGTCAAGGTCAATGGACAGAAGCCTCATCACCACCTGGAGATGCCCACATGATGATATACACAACTTTTAATTGGATGAGCCAATTGAACTATTGGGGTTGGGAACGTTGCCATTACTTTGTATATGTGATTTACGCGCCCATTTTCTCAGATTCAGAATTCTTTTGTTGCTACCACTTGATTTTCAGTAAAAGATATCTTTTCTCTGATTAAAAGAGTCTAAGTATTTCTTTCTTGGATTTTGAATGGAGCACCAGCTGACAACACCAACATGTAGAATGAACTTCTGAATCAGCCAAAATCACCTTGCACTTGTAACATGGCTTGTGAACAGCCTATCTACCGACTGACACAATTGCTTTCTAAGAGTTCTTAGAAGGTCTGATAGCCCAATCAGAAAATGTCCAGGATGACAGTAAACCACCATCTCAAAGATGCTACAGTATTTAATTTAGATTTTCTACCCTCAGCAGATCTAACTTGGTGACCCATCTAACAGCCATGACTATTACTGGAAAGTCATCCATGGTGGTGTTGATGTCAACCAGGGGAATCTATCACCACATCTTTAATAGATGATGGTTGGCTGAGGACAGCTTTAAACTGTTCAGACCATCTCTGAAGGATCTGAGCTTTCTCTGTAATTAGTCTTGTCTCATCTGTACTCGGGAAGGGGCAACTCCCAAGAGGCTAAGGTCTACAGAGAACACTGAGGGCTTCCCAGAACTGTTTCAAGTTGTTTCTGTTGGTGTACTTTGTCTGGCTTGCTGTTCGGCCAGGCATCTTGCATTATACAGTTTATTCTGGATTGTCCTGCAAACTCTGATAAAGGCAGTTTTCTTGGCAGCTGAAGAGAAATTCTGATGGGCCTGATGAAACAGAACCTGTATCTCCTCATGATGTTCATCTAGCCAGTCATGCATGTTTGCGGGTGAAAGGCGCTAGCATCTTCCGTGCAGACAAATGGACAGTGCAGTGCGCCTGAAGCATTCCCAGTCTCAGCACTGCCTATAAGATGGTAGTCAGCCAACTTGGTTTCTAGATCTTCAAGTTCTTCTAGAAGATTTTGAGGTTGTGTTGGAGTTCTTCAGCCTGGACACACTGATTCTTTTCATAGCTTTGTTTCAACTCTTGGGTCTAATGAGGAGCTTCCAACAAATCAGCACCATACATGGCTTTGGTCACTCCGATATCCTGCCTAAGTTTCTCCTAACAATGACATTGGAAGAGGCTTTGTCCAGCTCTGTGCCCAAGGCAGGAAACATTGTATCATGCTGGTCAAATGGTTGTCCAATCTCTTCTTGAAAATTTCCAGTAATGGAGCTCCTGTAACTTCATGAGGCAAGTTGTTCCACTGCTTAACTGTTATGTCAGGAAATCCTTCATTTTCAAGTCATATCTCCTTCCAATGAGCTTCCACCCATTGCCTTCTGTCAGCCCTCAGGTACTATGGAGACATACAGGTAGTCCTCGACTTACAACAGTTCATTTAGTGACCATTCAAAGTTACAATGGCACTAAAAAAAAAGTGACGTACGACCATTTTTTCAAAGTTATGGCTTCTCCACGGTCACATGATCAAAATTCGGATCACGCTGGGCAACTGACTCATCTTTATGATGGCTGCAGTGTCCTGAGGTCATGTGTTCCCCTTCTGTGACCATCTGACAAGAAAAGTCCATTGGGAAGCCCGATTCGCTTAACAAACGGCTTACTGACTTTATCAACCGCAGCGATTCGCTTAACCACTGTGGCAAGGAAGTTTGTAAAATGGGGCAACACTCTGTCATGCCTCTGGTGGAGGCTGACTCTGAGGGAGAGGAGGAACAGCTGACAGGGAGTGGAAGTGTGGCTCCAGAGGTTGTGGAGGAGGCTGGGGAAGGGCAGAGGCCGGCTGAGCAGTCAGAGGAGGACCCAGGCCCATCCCCTATCCATCCTAGGGCACGCAGGGAGGAGAGGATAAGGGAGACGTGGTCTCCTTGGGAGGAGAGGGCCTTGATCCTCTTCATGGGCTGCAGGTGTGACAACTGAATAAGAGTTTGGACCTGTGTACTGGCAAACGCTAGAAACAAATCATGTAAATACCTCTAGTTTATAATTCCTCTCTGAGTTTGGTGTCCTTCCCAGCGTGTGTTATCTGTGGACATCCTCCAGCCCTTATCTTGCCTGGTTGGTGTTGCTTTTTTCCTTCTTCGTGTAACTGTGTGGCAGTTTTTTTGTCCACCATCTTAGAAGCAAACTGAAGGAATAAAACGGGCTTCACCTGATTTCTGTGACTGCATTTGTTTTGTATCCCACCCTAGGTCATCACACACTCACTTAACAAACGTCGTCCTTAGCGACAGAAATTGTGGCCTCAATTGCTATCATAAGTTGAGGACTACTGGTCATCAATAAGATAGCAGTGCCTCAGAGTGGGGGAGCATTAAGGAGGTCTTTGTTACGGGCTGGCAGGCAGAAAGTTGTGTTGGTGAGGAGAAGGTTGTGTACTAAACAGGATGAGAAGCAAAATGTCTTCCTCAAAGAAAAACACAATCCCGTTGCCTTTTGAAAAAACACCTTTGAGACAACTATGACCTGGATGACTGAGAATCTCCACAGATATGTACTAGCCAGGACTTTGGTAAGAATACATCATTACAGATAGTCCTTGACTTACAACAGTTTATTTAGCAACCATTCAAAATTACAACGGCACTGGGGGGAAAAAGACTTATGAACATTTTTCACACTTACGATCGTTGCAGCATCCGTTGGGTTGCGTGATTTTACATTTGGATGCTTGACAACTGACTCACATTTATGATGGTTGAAGTGTCCTGGAGTCATGTGAGCCCCTTTTGCAACCTTCTGACAAGCAATGGGGAAACTTAACAACCATGTTTCTAAGAATTGCAGCAATTCAATAAACAAATGTGGAGAAAAAAGACGTAAAAATGGGGCAAAATTCACTTAAGAACATAAATTTGGGGCTCCCCTGTGGTCGTGAGGACTACCTGTTCATTCCGTGTCTCCCAACAATTCCCTACCAGACTACAGAGTGGCACCCTACACTTGCATCAAAATGACTGAGCAAAATCAACTTCTCAGTACTGCTCATGGATTGATAGCAGGCCATCCAGTTCTCCATATAGAGCCTGTTTTTCATCTCGTCTGAATTACTTGCTGTAGCGGCAGAAGCGCTGATCAAAACAGCCTGACTTAAAAATTGGAAGGGACCTTGGAGGTCTTCTAGTCCAACCCTCTGCTTGGACAGGAAACCCTATACCATTTCAAGCAAATGGTTATCCAACCTCTTCTGAAAAACTTCCAGTGTTGGAGCATTTACAACTTCTGGAGGCAAGTTGTTCCACTGGTTAATTGTTCTAACGATCAAGAAATTTCTCTTTAGTTCTAGGTTGCTTCTCTCCTTGATTAATTTCCTGCCCTCAGTTGCTTTGGAGAATAGCTTGATTCCCTCTTCTTTGTGGCGGTCCCTGAGATATTGGAACACTGCTACCATGTCACCGCTAGTCCTTCTTTTCATCAGACTAAACATACCCAGTTCCGGAAGCTGTTCTTTATATGCTTTAGCCTCCAGTCCCTAAGCATCTTTGTTGCCCCTCTGCACTCTTTCTAGGGTCTCAACCTCTTTTTTACATCATGGTGATCAAAACTGGATGTGACATCTCTAGCAGAAGTTGTAGTGTCACAAACTGGTCATTTATGCCCTTGGGCAATCTGGCTCCCAGACAAGATATTCATATTCACACAACTGTTGAAAATCTCATGCAGGTTGCATCCCTCTAAACACGTGGCTTCAATTCCTGAATTCTCAGCAATTGGCACAGGAATTCTGGGAGTTGAAGTCACATGGGGGGTTAATTCAAATCCTTTCTTCACTTTCTGGTTGTTTCTGTTCTTTATTTTTTTGTCTGTATTTGTCCTCATTTTTTAAATTGTAATATACTTAATGAAATCGCCATTAAATAAAGTATTTAATCTGGTTAATGTGAAATTAATTATTAACTATTTCTAAAGTGGCTTAAAGATAATGGATGCTGAACACTAAAAATAGAATGGGCTGTACATTCTGGGGCACCACCAGACTTCCTGTGAGCTGCTCTTTGGGAGAATGACAAGAGGAGGACATATCTCCTTTGAGTCAAGCACTACTATGTGGTTACATATCCATCCATCCATCCAGATGATAGCAAGGAAGATAAATTATCCCGTTCCCCACCATTCAGTCAGAACTGAAGACGCTTCTGGGATGAGAAGCGAAGCAACTTCAAGGAAAAACAAAGAAAGTCCAGTTGCCTCTGGAAAAATTACCTTTGGGATTACATATCCATCCTTTGTGTAATGGTTAGGGTTAGAGTTAGGTGGCTCTCCCTTGCCTTCCCCCAAAATTCATAAAAACAAAGCAAAACAGAACTGTGAACTCCTGATGGGCTGTTGCCCTACTTGTCTCTAGGTCCTATCTTCCTTACTTTTTCAAGATCATGGAACACAGAATCACAGAGATGGAAGGGACTTTCGATGTCTTCTAATCCAACTCACTGCTCAAGGCAGGAGGCCTTATATCATCCCGGTCAAATAGCAGTTCAGTCTATTTTTGAAAACCACTAGTGATGATAGCTCAGAGTGGTGCGGTGACCTAGAGGTGAAGCTCTTGCCTCACAATCAGGAGGCTGTGAGTTCAATCCTAGGTAGAGACAGATATTTCTCTCTCTGGGCACACTGAGAATATATCTGCTGAAAAGAAAACTCTGCATTGATGACAGGAAGGGCATCCAGCCAGTGAACACTCAGCTCCATTCAGTTGCCCAGAGTCTACACTGCGAGGGATTATGGGGTCGTTAAAAGAGGATGACTAGTGATGACTGCTCAGCCAAGATCAGCTAAGCAAAAAGAGGCAAACCTTCTTGGAAAGCAGATCAGCAAAAAAGTCCATTCAGTCTCCAGGTCTCAGAATGTCATTCTTAGATATCAAACTGGATCAAATGATTTCAAATGATCCCCCTTCTGCCATGGCTTAGTCTCAGTGGCCAAGCTGAGAAGAAGAAGAAAATTTCGGTCTTCGCCAGGAGAACACTGGCCAAAGCAGCGTGTAATTGTTGGGACTGTAATTGTGAGAGGATTGAGGATTTTTGATTGCTCCCCAACCTACAAATAGTAGTTTAGGAGGCAGGAAAGATTCTCATCCAGCTGTTATTTTTCTACTTAAAGAGGGAATTATTCACATACCATCTGATTCCAACCTCCTTTTCTCCAACTTAAAAGAGTAATTAAGTGCACTCTACCATCTCAGGATCTACGGTATTTATTAAAGCAATTTTTATACTCCATTCTTCAGGGTGACTTGCAGGGAAATTAAAATTAAAATATAGATGCAAAAGTACCAACACCCCTCTGTTGAAAAGAGTGGGAAAAAAGTAGGAAGGTGAAATGGTGGGGGGAATGGAAATCCCATTTGCAGAAATAAAGCAGGTCAGATAATTATAAAACAATGCAACCTTATCCAGACTTGCAGCCAGAATGATTTTAAGATTATGAGGACCCGAAGCAGTTTCCCCAATGACAGGTAACGCCTTGATTTATGACCATAATTGAGCCCAAAATTTCTGTCACTAAGTGAGACATCTGCTAAGTGACTTTTGCCCCATTTTGCTATTTTTCTCGATGCAGTTATTAAGCAGTTGTTAAATTAGCAACACAGTTAAGTGAATCCGGTTTCCCCACTGGGATTTGCAGGACAGAAGGTCACAAAAGGGGATCATGTGACCCCGGGACACGGCAACCGTCATATGTGGGTCGGTTGACAACTGTCTGAATTTTGATCGCATCACATGGGGAAGCTTACTTTTTCAGTGCCGTTGTAACTTCGGTCATTATACAAACTGTTGTAAGTCGAGGATTACCTGTTGATAGCCTGTAAAGACACAGTATTAATGGTTTCAACCTCAGGACACACCCCCTGGGATTATCAGGAAAACCATTTTAAATACTAACTATAAGGGGGGAAATGAAATGCATTGCTGGTTACTAATATTAATTGTAGCTCATTGGAATTAAGACTCAATGAAATCAGTTCTCATTTTTAAGTAGTTTTCAAAATCCATTTTTAAACGAGCATACATAAAAATTCTGAAGTTTGTCCCACCTATGAACCACTGCATGCCTTGAACACACAAATCACAGGGCACGTTGCGCACCCATGATATAAACAACTGCACACTCTGGCCACGGCTAAAGTTTGAAAAAAGACCAAGGACATCTGAAAGGCATCCTATGGGTTCTGTTACTACTGGTTCTGTGGGCACATTCAAAAATGGGAAATTTTAAGCATGAAAACTTACCTTACTGTCAGCGCTGGTAAGTAAAATAGCTGAGGCGCAGCAATCCGCTGTGCTGCACCTATCAGCTGAGCAACAAAGGAAATATAGGACAGGAAAGGGCGGGGGCAGGCAGGCAGGGCCAACTGCTGACCGCGCTACCGGATCGCTAGAACCGGTGCGAACCGGCAGCATACCACCACTGGAAGCCTGATCAAGCAACTCATCTCTGCTTCACTGGGCTGCCTGGGTTGATGCACCTCTTATACAAGCCAAACCAGGAATGGACAGATTTGGATCCCGAAGCTGGTTTCTGGACTCCATTAAATATTCTGCACCTGGGCTTAAGACCATTGGCAAGATGCATGTCCACCGTGGACTAATATGCTGCCGGCCTTGATCTGGCAGGCCTGAATGACTGAGGCATCAGATGACGGGCATTGTCAAAATCGAAAATTGTCATGAGTTGCCAACCTGATCTACACTACCCCGAAAGATATTCGTTCTATTCCATTCATTATCCGGCAAAGAAATACAGGTGGCTCTTCGACTTAGGACCATAATTGAGCCCGAACTTTCTGTCACTAAGCGAGTCAATTGTCCAGAAAGTTTGGACCCATTTTATGATCTCTCTAGATACAGTTGTTAAGTGAATCACTGCAGTTGTTAAGCTAGTATAGCAGGGATGTCAAACTCAAGGGTGCTTAAATCTGGCTCGTGGGGCTGGCCTGGAAATATCAAAGAGGCAGAGTGCTGCTGTAGGCCAGAGGCCAAAAATGGGTGACATGGGAGCCTCCTGTGGCCTCTGTGCAGCCCATTTTTGGTGAAACATAGATCAGATGGTTGGCAGCCAGAATTTGACAATGCCAGTCATCAGATGCTGGAGGCCGGGGAGGCCAAAAATGGGCCATGTGAGGGCATTGCATGGCCCCCCTGTACCCTGTTTTGGTCGGCAGGGTGCTGCAGGAGGTATCCATCCCGACTGTGTCTCTGTCTCTGTCTCTGTCTCTCTCACACACACACACACACCAGCCCTCAGAGGAAAACTACAATGCTGATCTGGCCCTCAAGGAAATCCAGTTTGACACCCCTGTAGTATAGGGACACGATGGTTAAGTTTAATCCTCTATTCCTGCAAGTAAATAGTTCAGCTACACTTTCTTGCCGCTGTACATATCGATTTGCTTTATTTATTAGCTATACAGGTAGTCCTCAAGTTACAACCACAATTGAACCCAAAATTTCTATTCTAAGCAAGACAATTGAGTTTTGCCCCTGCAAACCGTAACCATCATAAATACATGCCAGTTGTCAAGCATCTGAATTTTGATCACGTGACCGTGGGGATGCTGCGATGGCCATAACTTTGAAAAATGGCCATAGGTAAAAAAATTTGCCCTGCCATTGTAACTGTGAACAATGAACTGTTGCAAGTCAAGGACTACCTGTATAATATTCTATGATCAGTTTGCGCACCCAGCTGCTTTGGTATGAATGCAAGTCTCGGCGCTTCCTCCTTGTGTTGGCCTCATGCTGTGGGACACCACACGGAAGAACAATAGCTGCCACACACATCCTTCCGTTGAGGGAAGGAGACTCCAAACCTACCTCAAGAGGAAAACCCCACCCAACCCTTCGGTGGCCATCCCCATAAAGGCAAAATCTTCAGTGCAAATGCTTAGCACCAATCAAGACCTTTACATTTAGGATGGAATTTTTCTCGAAATGAACGTTCTTCAAACCAAGCTACCAACTACAAGCCAAGTGCTAGAGCAGGGGTCAACAAACTGTGGGCCGTGAGGGGTTTGCACCATGCCACAAAAATGGCCAGTGAGTGCACGCATATGCACATCCATATTTGAGGTAAGCGAGTGCGCGCGCCATTTAAGGGAGTGCAGGTATGCGTGCACCCCACTCGTGGAAATGAAGCTGTGTGCATGCTCTTACCAGCTGCTCACATAAAATTATCCCCTCTACCCCACCCCAACTCCAGCAGTCCACAAATCTGGAACTGTTGGGGAACTCTGGGCTACAGCACGTGGAACAGATGTGGTTCCAAGTACATGAGGGCAAATTTATTTAGAAAACTTATATTGCCGCCTATGCACAGATGGCGACTCAAGGCGGTTTGCACGAATATAAAAACAGCCTATATATAAAAAATAAAATAGAAAAAGATAATCAATAAATTTATAAAATAGCACTTAGCATTAGCGCTTAAGACTTATATACCCCTTTACAGTGCTTTACAGCCCTCTCTAAGTAGTTTACGGAGTCAACCTATTGCTCCCAACAATCTGGGTCCTCATTTTACCCACCTCGGAAGGATGGAAATCTGAGTCAACCTTGAGCCTGGTGAGATTTGAACTGCCAAATTGCAGGCAGCCAGCAGGCAGCAGTACTCAGATTAACCACTGCGACACCATGGCTCATATAATACCCTACCCCCACCGGAACCTGCCCAATAACACATCTCACAAGCCATTTAATGGGCTCCATCCCGCTCTAGATTCCCTAATCCAGCTGGCAGAACCAGGTCTTCAGTGCCTTCCTAAAGAGTTAAGAGTCGGGGCCAGTCTAATCTCTAGGGGAATTATGTTCCAGAGAGAAGGCCCTAGGGCAGTGATCCCCAACCTTTTTGACACCGCGGCCCGGTACCGGCATCAGCTGGGCGCCGCCATCTTTTTTTGATGAAAAAGTGCTTCCGGTGACCTCACCGGAAGCACGTTTTCATCAAAAAAAGATGGCGGCGCCAGCGCTTCCGGTGAGCTTTTCCAGGTAGAAAGCCATTTCTACCGTGGCGTTGTTCCACGGACCGGTACCGGTCCACGGACCGGTGGTTGGGGACCCCTGCCCTAGGGGATGGGACCCACAACATTCCTTGCCTCCCTGCTCTAGTGGGTCGGATAGATGTGACCGGCAAGAGATGGTCCCTCAGATATGCCATACTCCAGGCCTGTGTTTCTAATCACAGAGTGGTAGTAAACAGCTTTCTTTCAAGGCCACCTTTGGCATGGAAGAGGACTGCACAAGAATGTGGGATGAGAGCTGCTAGGCGATGGGATGAGGACAAACTAAATTTCCATAATTTAAATTCAATTAAAATCAACATGAATAAGATTACTCTGGAATTATGAACATTTTTTGCTTCCTGTTGTATTAAGTGTTATAATTTGGCAACAACATGGAAAGGACCCTGAACAGGATATGACATTTGCCCTGTTCTTTATACAGAGCAGTTTTTTTGTCAACTTCAGCAACTTTAAAAACTGTGTACTTCAACTCCCAGAATTCCCCACACTAGCTAGGGAATTCTAGGAGTTGGGAGACCATACCTCTTAAAGTTGCTAAGGTTGAAAGACTTCTTGCAGAGAAACTGTAGTCCAAAAGAGTTCTCCTTGTCTTCATCTAAGTCAGGAATGTCAAACTCAAGGCCCACGGGCCAAATCTGTCCCATGGGGTGCTTAGATCTGGCCTGTGAGGCTGCCCTGGAAACAGTGAAGGACCATCCTGGAAACAGTGAAGGACTACTCTGCGGTGTCTCTGCCAGCGAAAACTGAGCTTGAGAGGGCAGCACATGGTGCCCCCTGGCTCCGTTTTCGCTGGCAGAGTGTTGCAGGAGGCAGTCACAGCCAAAAATGGAGTCCGGGGGAGGGAAGGGAAGCTCATATGCCCGCCCCCCAGCTGTCTTCGCTGGCAGAGTGCTGGCAAAACCAACTACTAGCAAAAGTGGATCCTCCCCAATCCCCCCAGGGCCACCACAGGTGCCCCTGACATGAGTGATGTCAAGCTTGCCACACCTTCCCAGCAAACCCCCCCCCCCCCCGAGGTCAAACACAACCCTGATGCAGCCTTCAATAAAATTGAGTTTGACACCCCTGATCTAAGTGATTATGACCTATACCAGATTTCTACTTCATCGCATCCTAGAAGTGGACAGGAATGAAATTTCAACATTCCCAGTTTGAATGGATGGAACCTAACCGGATTCTCTACAGGAATTCAGATCAGGAAAGATGGGGTTACTCTGATCAACCATAGACAGATCTTCCCAGTTATGTCCTCCTTGATCCAGCTCTACCAGCTCAATCAGGGATCTCCCTGAAATTTCCTCCTAAACCCATCGCTGGTTCTTACTCTACAAGGGAAGCTTCTCCTCTTCAAAACTCTTATCTTGCTATCTTTGTGAATACCCAACATAATGGCTGCAAGATACAGAAATAGAAAAAGGAAGTAACCAGGAAACTATATTATTGTTTTTGGAGAGATGATCACTTGAAGCCGATCAAGCTCTAGGCACAGCCAATGCTTACAACCGTGGCCACTTTAAGACCCGTGAACTTCAACTCCCAGAATTCCCAGAATAGTTGGCCACAACCAAGGTCTAAGACAGGGGTATCAACCTCAAGGCCTGGCAGCCGGATCCAGCCTGCAGGGTGCTTAGACCTGGTCTTGGAAACAGGAAGGACCAGCCCGCAGTGCCTCTGTCAGCAAAAACGTAGCTCGGAAGGGCTGCTTGCGGCCCTCTTGAAGTCTGTTTTCACTGGCAGAAGGTTGCAGGAGGTCATTGCAGACCAAAAACAGAGCTCATGAGGGCGACGGGCGGCACTCCCAAGCTGTTTTCGCTGGCAGAGAGTTGCAGGAGGCTATCACAGCCAGAAATGGAGACCAGGAGCCTGTTTTCACTGATGCCCTGACACGAACGACATCAAGCTGGTCACGCCCCCTGGTCACACCCACTCCGGCCTCCCCCAAGGTCAAATACAACCCTTATGCGGCCCTCAATTAAATCGAGTTTGACACCCCTGGTCTAAGAGAACAAATTCCCAGTCCAGGTTGCCTTTCCAAAGATGGAGGACTGTTCCACCGGGAAAGCAGGACACAGAAGACTTCATGAAGCTGCCATGACCTAAAGGGGAAATTCGAGGACAGGTGTCAAGGTTGCATGCTGTCTCGCCGACAACACCTTGCTAATTCTATGGTACAAATGACACACTTCTGGGGTGCTTCAATCATGGCTCCTTGAGATGCAGATGGTTACGGTTTTCTTGACCTCCTATCTCCAAACTTCTGGAGACACACACCAAGGCTAGAGAAAGCTACTTAAAATGACCACGGACTCTCATCCATTCAACGAAACAAAGATCATCTTTGTGATTGTCTCCTGTGTGCAGAATTCTCCTTTCCCTTCTCCCGGCTGAGGGACGTTCTTTTGCTTGTTTTTCCATCGCCATACCACCTCGAGGGAGAAGTCCTCCGCCTCCAGTCACCCACTAGACCAAGCTGGCAAGTTTTCAGTCTGAGCATCTCCCTCACCTCTGCTGTTTGTCCCCCGGGCGCAAAAGGAGCAGGGAGGAAATCAGGAGATGGAGAAGAATGCAGCTGAACAAAAAGCTCGCAGCGTAATTCTTAACCAGCAGAAAACAGGATGGAACATTTGGGGGGCATTTTCGAGACTTTCGGTACAGGTAGCCCTCAACTTACCGGCAGTTTAGGGACTGTTCAAAGTTACAACGAAACTGGAAAAAAGTTTTTCACACTTATGACCATTGCAATGTCCCCGTGGTCATGTGACAAAAATTCAGACAACATGGCTACTGGTTCATACTTACGACGGTTGCAGTGCCTTGGGGTCACGCGATCCCCTTTTGCGACTTTCTGACAAGCAAAGTCAAGGGGGAAACCCGATTCCCTGAACTACTGTTATTAACTTAACAACTGCAGTGACTCACTTAACAACGGTGGCAGGAAGGGTTGTAAAAAAGGGCAGAGTTCACTTAACAGCTGTCTCATTCGGCAGCAAGAATTTTGTTTGCACAACAACAGTGGAAAAATGAAGAGATCCCTTCAGATGAAAATGCTATAAAAAGAATATTAGAATGCGCAGAGATGGACAGATTAACACTAAAAATAAAGGCAAAGGAAAAAACAGAATATTTTTTAACATGGAACTTATTTTACCAGTAACTAACAAAAACAGAGGTTAGAAACTAAAAAGACTAAAATAATTGATTATATAATGAAAGTTTTTAGATATGGCTAAGCTAATTGTATTATTACTATGTGATTATTATTAATGATATGTATATTGTGATTATTATGCTTGTTTTGTTATTCAAAACTAATTGTACTCAGACAACATGCTGTTCAGATAGATACTGAGCTTTTTTATATTTATTAAAGAAAAATATTTCAATAAAACATAGTTCAAAAAAACACAACCCAGCTGTCTCACTTAGCAACATAATTTTGGGGTCATCAATTGTGGTCGTAAGTTAAGGACTGACTACCTGTACTTATCTGTAAGCAAGAACTCCGCCGGTCTCTATTTTGGAGCAATCAGCTCCATTTCTGTTTCTCCATAACTAACTAATGGTGAATCTATAAACCTTCATCTTCAAGAGAGCTTGAAATTCTCCTTCCGCTTCCAACTCACACTTTGAATAGTAAGAATTTCAAATCAGGCAGGCAGGCAGGATTCTAGATAAACATGGGAGACCCTTTTCTCCTCCTCCAAGAACTTAATGGAATGGTTAGGGTGGTTAGCCTGGGTTCAAACCAGTGGTAGGGTTCAATTTTTTTTTTAACCACCAGTTCTGTGGGCATGGCTTGGTGCGCGTGGCAGGGGAAGGTTACTGCAAAATCTCCATTCCCTCCCCACCCCACTAACCTGCTTTCCAGCTCCGTTCTCCTGTGCAGGGCAACCAAAGAAGGCCCAGCCGATCAGCTGGGACTCAGGAGGCAGAGAATAAATAGGAGCAGGACCAATCAGAGGAGGTATTTGCCGGTTCTCCGAACTATTTTCCACTACTGGTTCTCCAGAACCAGTCAGAACCGGCTGAATACCACCTCTGGTTCAAACCCTTCCTCAGCCATAAAATCTTTCTCTTTGAGTCTACTTCATAAGACTGCTGGGAAGGTAATATGACAACAGCAGGCAGATTTCTGCAGATCCCTTTGAAGGACAAGTACGACATAGAGGTAGTCCCTTACTTAATCACCATTCATTTAGTATCCATTTGAAGTTATGTCACTGAAAAAGTGGTTTATGACTGTTTTTCACACTTACGACCACTGCAGCATCCCCCATGGTCACGTGATCGGATGCTTGGCAACTGGCATATATTTGTGACAGTTGCTGTGTCTTAGGGTAATGTGATCCCCTTTTGAGACCTGACCAGCAAAGTCAAGGGAGAAGCCAGATTCACTGACCCGCCTTTTTACTAACTTGACTGCAGTGATTCAGTTAACAACTGCAGATAAAAAGGTTATAAAATGGGGCAAAACTCAATTCTCTTGCCTAGCAATGGAAATTTTGGGTTCGATTGTGGTTGTAGCTCAAGGACTAATGTATCAGCAATAAAGGAAGCAAATCTACATGTATAGCAGCAAGAAAACGTAGCCGAACTATTTACTTGCAGGAATTCAGGATTAAACCGTTGTTCCTTAGAAACTCCTGGGAGCAACTGCTAGGCAACCTGAAACCAATTTCAACACCTAATAAAGCTTAATCTGAATGTCTATAGATTTCTCCCATATTCCAACAAGTGGGTAACTAAATGCAAAGTCAGACAGCTTCAACATCAACATTTTTCTTTTCTTTCTTCTTCCCTCTTGGTGGGCCTGTTTTTGTTCACTATCATTCCCAGTGCAAAATTAAAAAGAAAGCAACTCCACTGCCCCAGGAGCTTAACTTGGCTAACAGAGGTGTGCTCCTAATCTTTGTTTTGAAAGGACTTCTAAGCAAAATTCACGTTATACGGCAGCTAATGTGGAAACCTTAAGAATGCAATGCTGGATATAGAATAGAAACAGCTAGGAAGGAACCTTCGAGGTCTTCTAGTCCAGCCCCTTGCTCAAGCAGGAGAACCTATACTATTTCAGATAAGTGGTTGTCTAAGCTTCTTCTTAAAAACCTCCAGTGAAGAACGGTTGAAGAAACTTCCTAACAGTGTGGACAATTAATCAGTGGAACAGCTTGCCTTTGTTGTGGGTTTCTCCTTAATTCCAGGTTGCTTCTTTGATTAGTTTCCAACCATTGTTTCTTGTCCTGCCTTCTGGTGCTTTGTAGAAAAATTTGACACCCTCTTCTTTGTGGTAGCCTCTCAAATACTGGAATACTGCTATCATGTCATCCCTAATTGTTTTCTTTAGACTAGCCAAACCCAAATCCTGCAGCCATTCTTCATGTTTTAATCTCCAGGCCTTTGATCATGTTAGTTAGCTGAAGAGTCATATTTATTAGATAATGACTGGTATTAAACATAGTTACAGACTTGACTCCCTCAACAACTGAAGTGGTAAAAGAGGAAGTAAAGACGACTTAATGTTGATGCTACGTGAACAAGGGAGGCCTGTGGGATAATTTTTGCATGGATTTATTGCATGAGTAACGCTAACCTGAAAGAATCTTCGAGAACATTTGATTTCCTGAGAGCACGATCATTTCCAGCTGTTTTATTGGTTCCGTGACACTCAAGTGCAATTGTAGTCACCTCCACGTACACTGGACTTCATCCTAAAGGACCCAAGAACTCCAATGGTTTTATTTATATTTATGTTTTCAATCATTTTTTAATGGTTTTAAGGCTTTTAGTTCTTTTACTGTACGCCATCCAGTCACATCCGTGAGATCGCCAGCTACAGATATTTGATAAACATGCATCTGTACATGCAAGACATTTGGACAGAATGCAATTTAAAACTGGAATTCCAATTCCTGCCTCAGAAAAGGAAAGGAATAAAATGGGAAGCCATTGCTTAACCTTCTTCAGATCTTCCTGAGGGACATCTTGACCTAAATATAGTTGTCTTCAGATTTACTCAACAAGATCC
This sequence comes from Notechis scutatus, assembly GCF_049901735.1. NCBI lineage: Eukaryota > Metazoa > Chordata > Lepidosauria > Squamata > Elapidae > Notechis > Notechis scutatus. The sequence continues at coordinate 110,067,725 of NC_142025.1, read as the reverse complement.
TTCAAACAATCTCTGCAGTTTTATCAAGGCATAAGATTAAAGCTATGAAATGAAAACATCTTTGGAAAGTTGTTGCAACCTATCTGGAAACAAGGGAATTCTGGGAATTGAAGTCCACACATCTTTAAAATGGCTAAGACCATTTTACAGAGAAAGACCACTGTAAACCTTACAGAAGAAACAGAAAAGCTTTTCTGCAACCTCAATGATGTTCTGAAATAAGGGCCAAGTTGGCAAAACCCACCTACACATTCTCATTTAAACCTTGCTCTCCCATCATGCTTCTTGCCACTAACCCAGAATTCTTAGCCAGCCAAGCTTAGGGAATTCTGGGAACTGCCATTCCAGCCTACTCAAAAGATCCCAGATTTATTCTTTATATCTGGTTTCCTTTTATTCAAAATATTTGTTTTGAACCACCCACTATAACTTCAATTGCCTTCTCCAGCAGCCTCTCTCATCCCAATTTTAATCCACTTTTTTTCTTCCAAAGCCATTCCATTGGTTTCATTCCCAACTCGGATGAAAAAAAACCAAAAACCTTTCACCTCCCTCCAACCCCTGATCAACCACGCCCCTTTCTGTGGCCCTCATCCTTTCCTTCCCCATCTTCTCTTCTTCCTACAGAAGGATTGAGGTCTTAACTGGGATACCGCCCAGCCTTGCCATCTTGGACTGGCAATCACACCTCCATCCACTTAGCACCCCATGCCATCTCCCCATTCACCCTGCTTTGGGCAGCCAAGCCACATGGACCCCTAAATGCTCTTTTGCCCCTTGGAGGACCAGAGAAGGGGAACTCAAGTTCTCCTTTAAGCATCTCCTAGGGAGAGAGAGAGAGAAATAACAATAAAATAATATTGCTCTTTATCCAGACCTTAGCAGAGGCACCCCAATATTACCCACTCATTGGTAGTCTTCACCCTGAGCAGCCTTAAGAGCATCCTTCCTTTTGGGCCCAGCCCTTCAAACTCTAGCCCATCGTCCCCCATCAGGCTGCTACAGGTGCTTCCCCCCCCCCTCCCAAGGGATTACAGCTCCCATCCTCCTTCGCCAGCATCGATCTACCTGCACAAGGTAACTCTCTCATCCACCCTGCAGAGAAATGGAGCTCCCGTTCACAAAGGAGGCCGAGTCTCAAAAAGCGACTGCCAAGGGCCAGGGCCTGGTACTCAAGGCCGAGCAGGGGCGCCCGGGCCAGGCATCGAAGAGCAGCGGGCCGAGCCTGCGAAGCCTCACCTGCGCTGCGGCGGAGGAGCCCCGAGAGGAGCTCAGCGTGGCGGCGATGGTGGCGGCGGCGGCCGCCGCTCGGGCCCGGGGAAAGGAAGCCGCGAGGGGGCGGCGGCGACAGCGGCAGCACCTCCACCGCCGGCGCTGTCGCCGCTTTCGCTGCTGATGCTGCCACTGCTCCTACCGCAGCCTCCACCCCCAGCCGCTGCTCAGCGCCGACTGACAAGCCGGCGCGAGACCTCGCCTCTTTTCTCTCCTGCCCGCCCCTGCCGCTCGCGTGAGGCACGCCCCACTTCGCCTGACCACTCCCCTCTTTCCCTTTCCCCCCCCCTCCCTACGGCTCGGGCCAATCAGCCTTCCGCGCGAAGCCAACTCCGCCCATTCTTCTCCCCGGGGGGCGGGGGAGCTCAGCCGCCAGCGCGCAGACGCCGGTTTAAAAGTGCAGGGGTGGGGGATAAACAATCACGCGCCGAGGTGGAGCCGCGCGCTCCGTTTTTCCTCCTCGTCCTTAGGGAGCGGGAGGAAGAGAGAGGCCTTCACTTCCGGTATCGTTTGGAATGCCGCCATATGCGGGGCAATAGCGTGCGTAGAGAAAGGACAGCTAACGCGTCCCTCAGGATTGAAGCTTGTTACAAGATAACAGCGTTGGTAGGGGAGTACAGTATATAGGAAATTCCATGTTTTAAAGAGATACAATTAGCTATCTCCCAGCGTGACGATCGGTTTTCTTCCTAGGCGCAATGGGGAACCGGAAGTAAAAAATGTTAAAATACTCTTCTCTTTAAGCTTTTGGATTTCTGTGCGCTTTCACTATCTAACATGAGATCCTTCTGCAGAAAAAGGGGCAGAGATTTGAATAATCCTCTTTGGAAGCGGGGACATTTTCAAGTAATTTTATTATATTTCCCTGGATGAGAAAAGGAGAAACATATTTTTAAAGAAAAAGAGCAGTTCTCCCAGCTCCCTGACCCCAGCAGATATTTTCGATGCCAGCTTATCTACAAGACAAAAGACTGGACCAGCCTATCCATATAAAAAAAGACCTCAGTTCCAGGATGATGGGATTATCCTTCAGGGCAAAATCATTCAGCCACATTAGGAACTACCCTTCATTGCATTGATTCAATCAATTCTGGAACACAGACAGCCTACAAAGTTAGCTAGGAACTGTGGAAAGGGAATTTCAGGAAGGCAGTAGTGTCACAAAAAAACAGGAAAAGCCCAAGGGGAACATCAGGTCAGCCAGAAAACAAACTTATATAGGAAAAGGAATCAAATAAAAAGTATTAAAGAATCCCTATAGACAAAAGCCTAAGTAACTAAGAAAACTAGACAAATAGGAAAAGGAAACAAAAAATAATTTAGAAAATCCTTACAAACACAGGACATACCAAATAAGCAAAACAAACAGACAAAAGACACAAAATATAAATTACAAAAGGGACAGACAGGAGATTGCCACAGAACAAATATGAAAAACTATCTTAAAGCTAAAAGAGATTACAGAAAACCAGTAATACAATCTGGCCACCCCGCGGAGTTTGCCTTCCGCACCCCGCAGAGTTTGCCCTCCGACAGAAATAAAGACAAACTCAAACAGGATTTGAAACATTAGGCACAAATACAAACACTCACACAAAATCAACTTACAAAGGGAGAAAAGGGCATAAAAAACCAGGGGCTTACCATAAGAAGCTATCTAGTCCAGGAATGCAGACTTCTCGCTGTTCTCCGCCTTCCTGAAAAATAAAAAGATCCAGCTTTCAAGCAGTTGTCTGTATCCTTGCGCCGGAGCTCTCCCAGTGGGAAAATCGAATCCTCGAAAGAAAGGCATTTTGACACCTTTCAACAGAACCCACTCCCATCACGAGTCTGACAACCAATAGGATACATGCCCTTGCCACAGGAACAGGAAGCTCAAGTTCAAAGCCCAAGAGAGGGTATAAATAACACTCACTCTCCACTCCATGTGGTCAGCTATCCAGGACTTCAAACCCGTGTGGTCCTGTCGACCATTAAACCACCCTTCCAAGCAGCTTCCATATTTCCAGTGTCTTTCTCACCACTTGGAACTGAACCCAGATGGACATTTCTTTCAACAGTACCAAAGGGTAGGACAAGAATGGGTAGTATTGGAAGGAAAAACCCAGGCCCAGTTCCAAGTCGGGAGAAAGGCGCTGGAAACAAAATGGAGGGTGATTGGAAAGGAAGTTTATTGATGAACAGAAGTTTATTGATGAAGCAGAACCACCAGCAGGGTGTGGTTCTGCTTCATCAATAAACTTTCTTTCCAATCAGCCTCCATTTTGTTTTCAGTGCTTTTCTCTTGTCTTGGAACTGGACCTGGGGTTTTTCTTCCAACAGTAGAAGCTTGTTAAAGAGAGATTCAACCTAGAACCAAGGATAAATTTTCTGACAGAATAATTAATTGATGTTTAATTGGCTTGCCTCCTGGCGTTGTGTGTGCTCCATCGCTGGAGGTTTTCAAAAATAGACTGGACAACCATTTGAGTGGGATGGTATAAGCCAGTGGTATTTGAACATGTATCTTTTAAAAAATTATATCTTATTACGTTCTACTGATCTAGGGGAAATGTTAATGTACAGTTAGTCCTCAACTTAGGACCACAATTGAGCCCAAAATTTCTATTGTTGAGGGAGACAATTGTTAAGTGAATCCTGCCTCATAACCTTTCTTGCCATGCTTGTTAAGTGAATCACTGCAGTTGTTAAGTTAGAGACATGGTTGTTAAGTGAATCTGGATCCCTATTGCTTGTCAGAAGGTCGCTAAAGGTGATTCCATGACACTGTAACCATCATAAATATGAACCAGTTGCCCAGCATCCAAAGTTTGATCATGTGACTATGGGGATGCTGTTGTGGTTAGCCGGCAGCAGGTACGGACGGCTGAGGAGAGCAAGGACTCAGATGAGAGGCCAGGACCATTAGGGAGTGGACTGCTGTCTTCAGAGATTGTGGGAGCTGGCACAGTGATGAGGAGGTTCCCGAGGAGCCTGTGCTAAGTGCGCGTGAGCGCAGGATTGCTCAGAGGAAAGAACAGTTACAACAGCACTGGTGACTCGGGAGTAAGGCTGCAAGGTAATGGCCCCTCCTTCAAGAAGATAAAAGCCAGCTGTGAAACTAACCTTCTTTGCAGAAAGCAAAGATGTTTTGAAACCCTAGCCTCATGGACATTCCAGTATCCTGAGTTTGTATTTGAAGATTCTTATTTTGCAAATTATTTCTTGCCTGTTATCTTTTGGCAAGTCTTGCAGTTTGGCAAGTCTTGTGCTTATCACAGCTAATTATTTTGTAAAAGCATTACAAGTTTTCTGTACCTTTTGGGTTGTGTTTGATTTGTTGAAAAAGGGTGTGGGTCAGAACAGATGCTGTAACAGCTGTAAGAGCGGAAAAACATATATAAATCACTTCTTTCAGTGACGTTATAACTTTGAACAGTCACTAAATGAACTGTAAGTGGAGGACTACCTCTATTGTCCATGTATGATATTCCATATGCTAAATAAATAAGGGAAGGCAGCGCCATCTTGGGGACAGGTATCCACATTGCAAACAGACTGAAGCCTGGAAAAGCTGGGAAGAGAAAGTCATATTTCAAGAAAAAAGAATTAAAAGGCCTTTTTAGATGCGTTTTACATGGGGAGGGAGCCACTGTGTGGTCAAACATAGAATTGGTTTACTGGATAAAACAATGAATGAGAAGCTAGGCATTTTCAGAGAGAAAAAACAACCCCCTGTAAAAATATTCAACCCCTTGTAAAAAGCTAGTATTCCCCATATTAAGAAGCTCTGTAAGAAGAATCTTTTTCCCCTTAAATGTTTTCCCTATATATTAAAAGGGGGAAATAGCTCCTTTTAACTCACCATGCCTATTTAAAATGTCTTCATTTTTTATTTTATTCAAAAATACAAAATACAAAACAAAAAATAAAGAGAAAGCAAAAGTAGACAAGGATTTTCAAAAGAAAAATGTAAGTTAAAAAGAAGAAACAAAAGCACATATTATGTCCCCTAACTGAACACTGACAAATCTATTGCAACAATCCACCCCCTGCAAAGGAAGTCCAAAATTTATAAGATTCAATATCTATTTGCAATTCAAATTTCTTTCATATGCTGTGTGTAATGGCACTGCCAGTACTGATCATGAAGATGGAGCACCAGGCCACTTGGATTATTTTATCTTTATAGACAAATGGATCATAAAATAAATTAATCCAGAATTCTCCCTTGAGCCACAAATGACCAGGCTCAAATGATCATATTTTGGACCATAGGAAGGTCAGTTCCTTTGGGGAAAAAATCCCTAATATTGGGGAAAGTGCAAAGAGTGAAGATATCTATAGCTAGGTGGATGGATTAAATTACAGCAACGATGGGTTCGCTCACTGAAGATCTGAAGGGCAGATTGGGAATACAATCTCGATTTGCTACAACTGAGCCAAAAACTTCTGTTGCTAAGCCAAGAGACCCTGCCTACAAAACCGTTGTTAAGTGAGCTTTGCCCCATTTTACAACCTTTTTTGCCACCGTTGCTAAGTGAATCACTGCAGCTGTTCAGTTAGTAACACGGTTGTTAAGTTAATCTGGCTTCCCCATTGACTTTGCTTGCCAGGCACTCACTAAAGGGGAATCATATGACCCCAAGACACTGCGACCATCATATGGTAACAGTCAACACTTATTTGAGAGCACATAATCCCTCAATTAGGGATGCGGTGGTTGATCAGAAAGGTCGGCAGTTCGGTGGTTTGAATCCCTGGCACCACGTAACGGAGTGAACTCCTGTTACTTGTCCCAGCTTCTGCCAACCTAGCAGTTCAAAAGCATGTAAAAATGCAAGTAGAAAAATAGGGACCACTTTGGTGGGATGGCAACAGCGTTCTGTACGCCTTCAGCATTGAGTCATGCCGGCCACATGACCATGGAGACGTCTTCGGCCAGCAATGGCTCTTCAGCTTTTTAACCGAGATGAGCACTGCCCCCTAGAGCTGAAAACGACTAGCATTAACCCTTTACCTTTTACCTTTATCCTTCAATAGATCAATCAGAATCTGAAGGAGGGATGTTAAGAAAGATTTTAAACCAGTTTCCTTGAGGAGACATATAAACCTACATGGCAGGGAAACCAGAGTGAAATAAAGACAGTATTGAAAGCTGACTCAGCAGCCTTTCATGAAGTGGCTATTTAAACATGGTTAGCTGAGCAAACTGTGATGATGAATCACATGTAACGCCAAGTCACAAATGATGTTTGGGTTCCTACCCATCAATAGGATTCCCATCTTGGTACAAAGACGGGTTTTTCTCTCTATCCTGCATCTGCATAGAACAGCTGAGTGAATCCAGATGTTGTAGTTGGTTATTGGTTTGGCAGGTTGTTCAAACACACCCGCTTCTGGAGAATTGATGATGATTTAAAAAGCAATGGCTTGTGTGATTACAAAATATCAGTTTGAAGCATAGGCAGTTAAGCTTTGCCCCAAGATTCCATCTTTTAATTTGAACTTTTCTTACCAAGCTGGGCCTTTCTTCTTTCATGCTAAAAACTATGTTTTTCTGAAAAATGGACTGATGAATTAACCCATTTCTTAGCTTGCTATCGCACCCAAAGTCTCTAATAAGGCTTTGTGTGATGTATCAACACAACGACACAGAAATAAACTTTGGAACATCCATTCACAATGGTGTTTTGGTTTCAGAAATACACAATTCAAATACTTTTTTGATTGTTATCAACCCCACTTGAAAATGTATACAGGTAGTCCTGGACTTACGACCACAATTGAGCCCAAAATTCCCATTGCTAAGCAAGACAGTTAAGTGAGTTTTGCCCCATTTTATGATTTTTTTTTGCCACAGTTGTTAAATCAATCACAGGAGTTTTTAGGTGAATCATAGGGTCATTAAGCAAATCTGGTTTCTCCGATTGATTTTTCTTGGGAAGGTTACAAAATGGTGATCATATAACTCCTGGACAGTAAAACAGTCATAAGTACATGCCAGTTGCCAAGCGTCCAAATTTTGATTATGTGACCATGGGAATGCTGCAATAGTTGGGTGAAAACTGGTCATGTTATGATTTTTAGTGCCATTGTAACTTAGAACGGTCACTAAACAAATGGTTGTAAGTCAAGGACCACCTGTATTATTGGTGGGAGGGGAGAGAAAGGGGGTCCTGAAATGGAGGTCTTACTGCACAGTTTTCTGGATCTTTCACTCTGTCAGCTTCTTTTTAATCAGAGAGACAGCTTGACTTTGGCCTTCAGGCCAGACAAAGGAAGTTGAGATTTGATGAACTCAAAATGGAATCCATTCAAGCCGCCTTCAGTCTCGTGGGAAATTTGGTCACCCCACAAAGCTTGTAATTAAACTCCCGGGCTTAAGAGAGCAGCTGCCTTATTGCAGTTGACTATAATTCATCAGAACCAGGGAAACTCTGCCAGGGATGAGATAATAAGGCTGGGTTTTCCAAGAGTTTCAACCCTAATGTGTGGATTCCTCGTCTTTCAGTGGTTTTCTTCCAATAGTTCACTCTTGAATCAAACTTGTGACTTCCAGCTACACGGAGAAAGATCTTGGAAAACAGGGTTAAGAGACTCTGCCTTGGAAATGGTCAGATAAAGGAAAGCATAGTCCACAATTATGATACCACTCTAATGGCAGAAAGCGAAGAGGAACTAAAGAGCCTCTTGATGCAGGTGAAGAAGGAGAGTGCAAAAGTTGGCTTGTAAACTCAACATTAAGAAAACTAAGATCATGGCATCTCTGCCCCTCTCAATTCCTGGCAAATAGATGGGAAGAAATGGAGGTAATGACAGATTTTATCTTCCTGGGCTCCAAGATCACCACAGATGGGGACTGCAGCCAAGAAATTAAGACGCTTGCTCCTGGAAAGCTATGACAAATCCAGACTAAAAAGCAGAAACATCACCCTGCCAACAAAACTGCATATAGTCAAGGCTATGGTTTTCCCAGCTGCAATGTATGGCTGTGAAAGTTGGACCCTAAGAAAAGCTGAGGGCCAAAGAATTGAGGCCTTTGAATTATGGTGCTGGAGAAGACTTCTGCGAGTTCCTTGGACTGCACGGCGATCCAACCGATCAGTCCTAGAGGAGATCAACCCTGACTGCTCTTTAGAAGGCCAGCTCCTGAAGACGAAACTCAAATACTTTGGCCACCTAATGAGAAGGAAGGACTCACTGGAGAAGAGCTGGGAAAGATTGAGGGCCACAGAAGAAGAAGGGGACGACAGAGAATGAGGTGGCTGGATGGAGTCACTGAAACAGTCGGCATGAGCTTAAATGGACTCCGGAGGATGCTAGAGAACAGGAACATTGTCCATCAGGTCACGATGTGTCGGACACAACTTCACAACTAACAACAACATAAAGACTGGGGAAAGCAAGTTAGAATAACAAGTTGAAAGGAACCCTGGAGGTCTTCTAGTCCTACTCCCTGCTTGACCAGGAGACCTTATGCCATTCTGGACAAGTGGTTATCCAATCTCTTCTTTAAAACCTTCAGTGATGGAGCACCCACAACCTCTGAAGGGAATCCATTCCACTCATTAATTGTTCTCATTGTCAGGAAATTCTCCTTAGTTCTAGATTGGTTCTCTCCTTGATTAGTTTCCATGCATTGCTTCTTGTTCTGCCTTCAGGTGCTTCAGAGAATAGGTTGACCCTGTCTTTTTTGTGGGAGCCCCTCAAATATTGGAACACTGCTGTCCTGTTATCCCTAGTCCTTTTCGACTAGACATGCCCAATTCCTGCAACTAAATATTCAGAAAATATTATTCATATATTTTAGTCTTCAGTCCCCTAATCATCCTTGTGTCTTCTTCTCTGCCCTCTTTCTAGAGCCTCAACTTTTCTTTTTATATCATGACAATCAAAACTGTGTGCAAGGTTCCAAGTGTGATGCTACCAAGGCATTATAAAGTAGTGCCAACACTTCACGAGATCTTTATTCTTTGTTAATGCAGCCTAGGACTGCATTGAACCAGGTGCCACCTATTGCATACCTTTGCATTTGAGAAGAAACTATTTTCATGGGTTGTAAAGGAGGCAATGAGAGAATTGTACTTCCATATTTGCGGGGTTCTATTAATGTAGCTTTATATAATAAAATGGAGTTAGCTCATTTGGTTGTGTTTCCTGCCTGATCTACCTTACAAGGCTGACAGAAGCTTCCCATGTTGTTTTTTCTTGGCAGCACTAGGACACTAGCTTGCCACTGATTTTGTCTGAGTTTTATGTTTTTTTATTTATTTATTTTATTTTATTTTGTCAAGTGATTATTAGATAACAGGTATAAATATAAACATGATTAAGAATACATGAAATGGATACGAATAAAAAAAAAAGAAACAATAGGACAGGGACGGTAGGCACATTATGCACGCCCCCTACACACCTCTTAGGAAAGGGGTGAGGTCAATAGTAGAAAGTCTAAGGTTAAAGTTTTTGGGGTTTGAGGAAGAAACCACAGAGTCAGGTAGAGTATTCCAGACATTGACCACTCTATTGCTGAAGTCGTATTTCCTGCAATCAAGTTTTGTGCGGTTTACCTTGAGTTTGTATCTATTGTGTAATCTGGTATTGTTGTGGTTGAAGCTGAAGTATTCATTGACAGGTAGGACATTACAATATATAATTTTATGTACTATATTTAGATCGAACCAAAGGCGACGTAGTTCTAGGTTGTCTAGGTCTAAAATTTCAACTCTGGTGGCATAAGGTATTCTGCTATGAGTAGAGTTTTATATTCATTCTCCAATTCCAAGGACTCACCAGGTGAAACCAGTGGTGGGATTCAAATAATTTAACAACCAGTTCTCTGCCCTTATGATTTCTTCCAACAACCAGTTCACCAAACTGCTCAGAAAGTTAACAACCAGTTCTCCTGAAGTGGTGTGAACTGGCTGAATCCCACCACTGGGCATAACCCTACTCGACATGTTGGAGATCAATCAAGCTCAATTAGATGCTGCTTCCAGACAGGTCATTCTTTGTGTGTGTGTGTGTGCGTTTGCACGCATTGGGATAAAATTTGTCATGCAAATTTTGCTTGGGATTTATTCTTTTCCATAAAAGAAGATTGTCAATTTCTTTAGACAGAACTGGACTCTAATCAGGTGGCCATAACATTCCATCAGCATTGATATTGTTCACTTCCCAATGTAAGAAGAATTGAAAAGGTCGGGGAGAGGAGAAGAGATCGAGGGCATAGATCAGGGATGAGGAACGATGGGCCCTTTATGACTTGTGGACTTCAACTCCCAGAATCAACATGGCTGGCTCAAGATTTCTGGGAGTTGAAGTTCACAAGACATAAAAGGGCCATTGTTTCCCACACCAGCATGGATAACCTCCCCCAAATGATCTCAACAGCTCCCATAGAGAGTACTAACAACCAGATGACTGCAAAGAAATACAATCCCTCCATCAGTCTCACCATTCAGTCAGAACTGATAAAGATTTTTGGATGAGAAGCGAAAAGTCTTCCTCAAGGCAGAAACAATTCCAGTTACCATTTCAACAAAAAAGAATCCTGTTTTTGCAAGAGAAGACAAAATGTTTATCCTCTAACTTTCAGCTTGTGGTTTGCACCGACAAGCAGATGAAGGATGACATATGTACAGGTAGTCCTTGAATTACAACAGTTTCTTTAGTGACCGTTCAAAGTTACAACGGCCCTGAAAAAAGTAACATGACCATTTTTCATTCACTTATCAATCATTTCAGCATCCCCAGGGTCATGGGTTCAAATTCAGATGCATGGCAATTGACACATATGTATGACAATTGCAGTTTCCCAAGGTCACATGATCACCTTCTGCAATCTTCTGACAAGCAAAGTCAATAAGGAAGCTACATTCACTTAACAGCCATGTTGCTAAGTTAACAACTGCAATGATTAACAAATGGGATCCTCTGTCAAGGACTTAGGAGTACTCATCTCAAATGATCTAAGCCCCAGAGTTCAATGTACCAGCATTGCCAAAAAGGATTTAAGAATTGTTGACCTTATTTTGTGAAGCTTCTTCTCTGGCAACATTGAATTGTTAATTAGGTCATACAAAACCTTTGCCAGACCAATTCTCGAATACAGCTCGTCTGCCTGGAATCCGCACTGTATATCGGACATTAACACAACTGAGCGGGTTCATAGGTATTTCTTGAGAAAAGTACTACACTCCTCCACTCACAGTAGAATTCCCTATGCCTCCACGCTTGAAACTCTTGGCCTGGACAATCTGGAACTGCACCGCCTGCAGTCCGATCTAAGCATAGTACACAAAATTGTCTGTTACAACGTCTTATCTGTCAATGACTTCTTCAGCCTCAATCACAACAATACACAGGCAAACAACTGATACAAACTCAAGGTAAACCGTTCCAAACTTGATTGCAGAAAATACGACTTCAGCAACAGAGTGGTCAATGCATGGAACGCCCTACCTGACTCCGTTGTGACAGCCTCAACCCCTCACAGCTTCAACCTCAAATTGTCTACCGTGGACCACACCCCATTCAGATAAAAGACAGATAATCAGAGTTGGAGGGGACCTTATAGGTCATCTAGTCTAACCCCCCCACCCAAGCAGGAGACACTACACTATTTCTGAGAAATGGTAGTCCAATCTCTTCTTGAAGGTCTCAAGTGATGGTGCTCCCACAACTTCCAAGGGCAATTTATGTTCCATTGGTTGATTGTTCTCACTATCAGAAAGTTTCTCCTTATTTCCAGGTGGAATCTCTCTCCTTGTTCAGTTTCCATCCATTATTCCTTGTCTGGCCTACAGGCACTTTAGAAAATAGCTTGACCCCTTCCTCTCTGTGGCAGCCCCTCAAACATTGGAAGACCGCTATCATGTCTCCCTTTGTTCTTCTCTTCACTAGACTAACCAAGCCCAGTTCCTGTAACTGTTCTTCATATCTTTTAGTCTCCAGTCCCCTCATCACCCTGGTTGCTCTTCTCTGCAGTTTTCTAGAGTCTCAACATCTTTTTTATAATGTGACCAAAACTGGATGCAGTACTCTAGGTGTGGTCTTACTAGGACTTTATAAAGTGGTATTAGTACTGTTGTGTTGGTAGATCGGTCCCAAGAAGAGACGCGAGGCGAGTGACTTTTAAAAGCTCTTTATTAGTTAGGTAGATCTGCTCGCTTGGCTCGGATCGGCAGCGGCTTATATTGGTCTCGCACAGGGTGCTGCGGCCAATGGCAGCCGTTCGAATCTCCCGCGATTGGCTCGGCCAATCGCGGTTGCTTCGTAACAGCCAATCAGTGCCGCACACTCAACCAATCAGGTTGCTGTGCGTCTCAGCCAATCTGAACGCAGGTTTACAAGAATGCAAATACAGAACAGCCCTCCCCTCTTGGTTCAGTCCTACGTAACGTAGTCCCGTAAGTAGGCGGGGCTCCGTACTTGTCTACTGGACCTCCGCAGGTTAGTTGTTCCTTGGTCTCCGGCCGGTTTGGTCAGGTTCTGTGTTGCTCTCCGCCTCATCGATGGAACCGCCTGGAAGGGTGAGTCGGGCCTTTCGCCGCAGTTCCCTCCCGGTCTACCCAGGCTGGTTGAGCTGCTGGCTTCGTTGTTCCCGCCTGGTCTTTCCGGGCTGGTGGAACTGGCTTGGCTGTTCCTTCCAGGTGAGGCTTCGGGCTGGTCGTTTGTCTCTGGTGAGTATTGCTGGTTTCTTTCTTGTTGGGTTTGTTTGTTTTGCGTTGCGGGGTTTTCTTCTCTTTCCTGGGTGCTGTTTGGGTTTCCCCTTCCCCCTCTGGTTTCCATGTCAGTTGTATTTCCCGCGTTGGTTCTCAATCTTAGCTGATCGATGTGTCTTTTCCATGCTCGTCCGTCGGTTGTTTGCAGCCGGTACGAGCGGGGACCTGTTACCTGGGTTATGGTTGCTGGTACCCAGAGTGGGTCCCCTGTGAAGTTCTTGGCGTATACTGTGTCGCCCGGTGCGAACGTTCGGTGCTTGCTGGATGAGTCGGGGGGTTTCTCGGGGTTGTATGTGGGGTGTAGCCTGTCTAGTGGGGACCTTAATTTCCTCCCCATTAATAGTTCTGCCGGGCTTTTGTTGGTTGTCGTGTTTGGAGTTATATGTTGTATAAATAGCATTTTATTCATCTTTTCTTGTATTTCCCCGGTTTCAATTTTTTGGATTGTTTTTTTGGTGAATTGTACCATTTGTTCCTCCCTCCCATTCGCCGCCTTATGTGCTGGCGCTGTCAGCGCATGCCATATTCCCCGTTCCGCTAGGAATTTTTCGAACGGTAGCACAGTAAATTGGGGCCCGTTGTCAGATACAATTACATCTGGGAGGCCATGGGATGAGAATAGTTTGTTGAGTTCTCTGATAACGGCCTCTGTGGTAGTCATTTTCATGTTGCTTACCTCCAACCAATTGGAGTAAGCGTCTACCATTATCAGGAACGTGTGTCCCTTTGTGGGCCCGGCGAAGTCTATGTGAATCCTGGACCATGGCCCTCTGGGGGTTTCCCATTCCAGGATTGGGGCGGCGGGAGGGCTTGGCCTGGATTCTTGGCATTGCCTGCAAGATGCCACCCAGGCTTCGATTTCCTTGTCCATCCCTGGCCACCAAGCGTAACTTCTGGCCAGGGCTTTTGTTCTAACGATGCCCGGGTGCCCTTCGTGTAACATGTCCAAGACCCTTTTCCGTAGTTTTTCTGGGATAACCACCCTGTCCCCCCAAAGTAAGCAACCTTTTTGTGTAAAGAGTTCTGTTTGCCGGCTTCGGAAGGTCCTGACTTGTTCATCGTTGTCTTTTTCCGGCCACCCTTTCTCCACCCAGTTTAAAACCCGCGCCAGACGTTTGTCTTCATTGGTTTCCCGGGCAATGTCTGACGCGGTTAGGGGGAGATTGGGTAATGTCTCTATGCTCAGGGTGGACGTGGTGGGTGCTGGGTCAGCGTCCATGTCGGGCAATGGAGTGCGGCTCAAAGCGTCTGCATGTGAGATTGTCTTACCGGCCCGATGGGTGAGCCTGTAATTGTAGGCGGCAAGGAATTCGGACCACCTTGTCATTCTCGGGGATAGAATCTTCGGGGTGGCCCTGTCCCCCGCCAGAATCCCGAGCAGCGGCTTGTGATCGGTGATGACGGTGAAGGTTCTGCTGTAAAGGTACTCGTGGAACTTCTTTACGGCGGCGACGATTGCCAGGGCCTCCTTATCCAGCTGGCTGTAATTCCTTTCCGGTTTTGAGAGGGTTCTTGAGAAGAAGGCGATGGGAGCCTCTTTTCCGTCAGGGAGCGTGTGGCTGAGGATGGCCCCGACGCTGAAGGGGGATGCGTCGCAAGTGACTGGTAGTGGTAGGGTCTCGCTGTATTGGATGAGAACAGCGTCCGATGTGAGTAGGTCTTTAGTCCGGTTGAATGTGTTTTCCTCTCGCCTTCCCCAGTTCCAGGTGGCTGTCTTGTCCAACAGCCTATGCAACGGTTCCACTGCGGTCGCCTTTTGGGGCAGGAAAACATTATAGAAATTAATCAGTCCCAGAAATGCCTGTAGTTCGGTTTTATTTCTCAGTCTGGGGGCTTCCTTGATGGCCCTGATTTTTTTTTCCGTTGGGTGGATCCCGTGCTGGTCTAGGAGGTACCCTAGGAATTCGACTCTCTCGGTGCACAGCTGGCATTTCTCTTTCTTGACTTTTAACCCCGAGTCTTTGAATTTTTGAAGCACCTCCCTCAAACGGCTCTCCAATTGTTTTTGGTTGGCCACTGACACTAGCACGTCGTCAAAATAGGGCACTACCCCCTTGATGCCTTGGAGCAGCCTCTCCATCAGGCTCTGGAAGACCCCCGGGGCTACGCTGACTCCGAATTGGAGCCTCTTGCAGCGGAAGGCTCCCCGGTGTGTGACTATGGTTTGCGCCTCTGCGGTTTCCGCATCGACCGGCAATTGTTGGTAGGCTTGCGCCAGGTCGAGTTTCGCGAAAACCTTGCCTCCCCCCAGTGAGTGCAGAAGGTGCTGTACTACTGGGACAGGATAGGCGCTCTGTTGCAGGGCGCGGTTGAGGGTGGCCTTGTAGTCACCACAAATTCTCACCGACCCATCTGGCTTTACCGGGGTGACTATGGGGGTCTCCCACCTGGCATGGTCTGTCGGTTCGAGTACCCCTTGCTCGATGAGCTTGTTTAACTGCTCGTCGATCTTAGGTTTGAGCGTGAAGGGTACTCGCCGGGGTTTAAGGCGGATTGGGGCAATGTTAGGGTCTAGGTTGAAGGATATCGGGGCCCTTCGGTACTTGCCTAGGCTGCTGTCGAAGACCTCTTGGAAATCTCTTGCGAGATCCTCCTCCCAGTCCGCCTTGGCGATGTGGTTGGTGCCCGTCACCTCTATTCCTAATGGTGCGAACCATTGTAGTCCCAAAAGGCTAGGACGGTCCTTGTCCACGATGGTGAGGGGAAGTATTTCGGTGCGCCCCTTGAATGTAATTTTAAAGTGTCCAATTCCGACTACGGGGATGCGGTTCCCTTGGTAGTCCTTGAGGATGAGCTTCTGGCTCTCCAGTTCATGTCTGTGGATGGTGGGCACCAGGCGCTTGATTTCCCGCCAAGCGACCATGGAGAGGTAGGATCCGGAATCCACCTCCATTTTGCATGGTCGGTCTTCGATGCCCACCTCCACGTGTACCTTTCGAGCGTCCCAGTTTGAAGAGTGGCCGATAACAACCGTTTGGTGGGTCTCTTCTCGTTGTCGAGCCTCATTGAGCCACCTGTTTCTTCCTTCCTGGCTCCATCGGCTCTCGGCGTGCCGGTCTTTGTTTCTGGGGGGGCTGCTGTCTCGTCTCCGGGGGCTGCTGTCTTGACGCCGGGGACTCTGGTTCCGCTTGAACCGGCACACTCTGGTGATGTGACTCCGCTTGTTTCAGTGCCGGCAGATTGCGTCGAGGAATCGGCATTCCGCCCGTGGATGGTCACCCCCGCCCCCGGCGCACTGGAATCCCGACTTACGACCTCGTCGCTCGCGCCGGTCCCGTTCCGCCTGGAGCCGGTGGATGTCCTCCTCGTCGTCCTTGGTGTCGGTGAGGGAGTTGAGGTTGCCATGATGTGTGGTGGTGGTTGCTCGGCGACTGGCTTCGGCGTGCTTCTCGGGGGCTGGGGCTGCTTCGGTTGTCGTGGGCTGGTCCGTTGTGCTTGCTTGCCGCATCCGGGCTGCCGATTTCCTGGTCGCCTCCGCTGCAGTTGCCTCGTCGAGGGCATCAGTGAGGGATATGTCACCTCTCGTCATTAGTCGGCTTTGCAGGATGGGGTCTTTGAGTCCTAGGATGACACGGTCTCGCAGGGCTTCATCCATGTCGGTGAACCCGCACATGCCCCCGAGGTCTCGTAGATCAGCCACGAAGTCGCTGATACTCTCACCCTCCTTCTGATCCCTCCGGTAGAAGTCATGCCGGTGGATGAGGGTGGGCACAGCGGGTGCATAGTGGCTTCACAACAGTGGCTCGAGGTTGGCCCAGTCCATCACTTTCACATCGAGGGGCTTGGCAAGGGTTTTTGCCATCTTAAACACTGCGGGTCCGCAGTGAGTCAGGAACACGGCTCTTTTTTTCTGTCCATTTGCGTCCTTTAGGTTGCTGCTTTCTAGGAACATGAGGAATCTATCGATGTAAGATTCCCAGTCCTCTGCAGCCTGGTTGAAAGGTGAGGGTGGCGCGGTGCTGCTGGCCATGGTGCTGGTCACCGGGCTGTGGTGCCACGTGCAGGGTGGGTCTTTGTTCAGCATCCCACCCTCGTCGCCAGTGTTGTGTTGGTAGATCGGTCCCAAGAAGAGACGCGAGGCGAGTGACTTTTAAAAGCTCTTTATTAGTTAGGTAGATCTGCTCGCTTGGCTCGGATCGGCAGCGGCTTATATTGGTCTCGCACAGGGTGCTGTGGCCAATGGCAGCCGTTCGAATCTCCCGCGATCGGCTCGGCCAATCGTGGTTGCTTTGTAACGGCCAAACAGTGCCGCACACTCGACCAATCAGGTTGCTGTGCGTCTCAGCCAATCCGAATACAGGTTTACAAGAATGCAAATACAGAACAAGTACCTCACTTGATCTTGATTGTATCCCTCTGTTAATGCAATTTAGGATTGCATTAGATTTTTTGGCTGCTGCTGCACACTGCTGGCTCATATTTAACTGGTTGTCCACTAAGACTCCAAGATCCCTTTCACAAGAGGTCCTTAAAGGGGGCATGCATAAGCACACCAGCATGCCTACCATCCCTGTCTTACTGTCCCCATTAATCTGTATTTACTTCCTTTGTTCATGTTTATGTTCATACTTATACTTGTTATCTTGTACATATATGACAAACAAATAAAATAAATAAATAAACACTGTTTTTTAAATGGGCCAAAAACAACTGTCTCATTTAGCAACGGAATAATTGCGGTCGTACGTCGACGACTGCCTGTATTTATTCCAAGATATCATCAAGCTCCTTGGTATCATTCATCCTGAAGTGCAATCTTTAAAATTTTGCTGGCACTATTATTACAGTTGCATGATCATCTCTGAGAATTTTGCCATTGTTCCAGCTGGCAGTCAGAGGTTGAGGACAAAGGAATGACTACCAAGTCATGTCAGTACCTGAGAGGCAACTTTACGTCAACACTCACAGCCTGGTTGATGAGTTCCTTCTCCTTGCATGATGGATGCTTCAGCTTCATCAATTCCTGCCCTGGAGCGAGGGAACTGAGATGACTTCTTGGGAACAGGCTGTAGCTTGCCCCGTGTGTGGTGATTCATCCCTCTATACTCAGAAGGAAGTACAAATAGGAGGTCTGTATCAAATTAGAAGGCATTGTGTTTGCAGCTTCCTTACTATAGCAGTTTCCTGGGAATACAAGGACACAAAGCAACAAGGATTCACCAGAAGCATAGCATCACTCCAGCATCCTCCAGCAGCCCATCAAAAGTGGCCTTCTTAGTGCCAGCTGAAGATCTTCAGATGGACAACAACTTAGAAGAAGCCTGGCCAATTTGCAGAGGACAATTTTTCTACTTAAAAGCAGATGATTTGGCCCAATGGCCTGCCAATCAAACCATGGAACCCTTGACAGTGTCTCAACCAAAGTCTTTGGACGTTTTCAAGTCCTTTCAGCTAAGCCCAAAGAAAGAAGGTGATCCAGAGGTGGTCTTGGATTACTTAGAAGGCCATTGCAGGCCCCACCAGAGCAAAGCCTATGAACGCTTCCTCTTCCATACTCGTTTCCAGGAGCTTCACGAGCCTTTTGAAAATTTTGTGGCCGACCTGCAGTACAAGAGCCATTTCTGTAACTTTGGAGATCAACAGGAGTTGATGGTGAGGGACCAGGTGATAGTGGGGTGCCGAGACAGTCTAGTCAGGCAACACTTGCTTGATCATGACAATCTTGGTCTTGAAGAAGCTCTGCAGATTTGCCGCCAGGCAGAGGAGAAACAATCTCAGCATACTGAGGATTCCTGTAAACATCCCATAACAAGTTCAGATGAGGAGAAGATTTTATTCCAGAAGGGGGATGTCAAAGAGAGGAAGCGCACACGAAGGAAAGCACGGCGTGTCCAGAAGATGGCCAAGAAGCCAAACCATTGGCCTCAAGAAGTTGGCAACTGCCCTAGGAAAGAGTCCTTCAAAACATATGTTTGAGCCAGACTCCTAATCTGAATGAATGGGATATTAAGTGAATGAATGAAGTATTGAGTAAAATATTAAAGCCATGCTAGATGGATAGTTCATTCTTCTGCCATGTAGAGCTGGACCACTGACTCTTCTCTGAGCATCTGGGTTGCGAAAGCAATAGATGGAAGGAAAATGGTCTTCCTTTTGCTCACCAAAGAAAGCAGCTGTTGTGTAGTTTGCAAAATAGAGGCTAAGGTCTTGTGCAAAGTTGGGTAAGTCACTCAACCTTGATTCCCCATCTAACAACCCTAAATACAATCTCTATTTGCCTTCAAATGTCATGTGCTGGAATTCCACTGGAAAACTAAGCCTGAGAAGATTATAGGGAGACACCTTCTAAATTTGCCTATTTGTGGTGATACGGTTGACTTAAACTGGGGCTGTTCCCATTCTTGAATTCTCACGGCATATCTCGAAAAAGCCCAGCTGCAACTTTCAAATTGGGAAATTTGGCTTCTGGGTGACTAAGCCTTATGTTCATTTCATCGAGAGAGGAGGAAGAGAGAGTGACTTTTAAAAGGAAATTAAATTAAATTAAATTATTTGAAACATAGCCTAGTTTTGCTGGGGTATGTTTTGTTTTATGGTGGACTAAGTTTTGCTTTATGGTGAGAAGCCATAAAGATTTCCTCATCCCAATTCTTAGAGCAAGTAAAAGCTGTAGAGAGCTATATGTCAGATTTCTGTTTTATATTGTTAAATTATTTAATAAATTATTGTTCACCCTCATGACTAGAAACCTACTGATGTCTACTTACATTTATTTACCAAGTTGTTTATTATCCAAAATAAAATGTTGGCTTTATTACTAGCATAGTTTGGTCCTTGGGCATTTTAATTATTTTAGGTTGCAATCCTCTACACATATAAACACTCAGAGGAAATGAGTATTGAGTGTGCTTGGACGTAACTTTTGATAAATTAGGGTAGGATGGTTTTCTACATCTATTTCTGCCTGCATTTTTTCTGAACCCATCCCTCGCAAAAGCCTCTTTAGAAGGTTAGAGACTCCACCTGAATAGCACAAGATAGGGTAAATATAATTTCTACTAAGAAAGGGGATAATTTCTCACATAAGCAGGAAAAAAATGTCCAAAAAGCCTTCCAGCGCTGGAAAAAGATACACTACCGACAATATCGGAGCTTAAACTTGGAGCATATTCAACAATAGCAAAATGAACAAAATATGTTTGCCAGAGAAGGTAAACCCAGTGTAAGTGAGAATGGTTTCTATATATAGTTTATATTACACAACAAGGCATTATATTTAAAGTATGGTTTTGAAGGGGAAAGATAAATTGATTAAAATGAAATCAGAAATACACACACAAAAGTGAAAATATTTAGAAATATTATATATCAGTTAAGTATAACAAAGGGGAAATTAAATTATGGTGACCTGCTTTACAAATGTCATGAGTTATGACTGACATTGCAGGCTAAATGCTGGTCATAAGTCAAGGACTACCTGTATGCTTAGCAATTATAGAACATTAACTCACTCTTCAGAGAATTAATAAATTACAGCTGGTCCTTGGCTTACAACCATTTGTTTAGTGACCGTTTGAAGTTACCAGGCACTGAAAAAAAGTGTCTTATAATTAATTTTCATACTTATGACGGTCACAACATCCTCGTGGTCACGTGATCAAAATTCAACCACTTGGCAACCAACTCGTATTTATGACAGATGCAGTGTCCTGGGGTCATGTAATCACCATTTGTGACCTTTGACAAGCAAACTCAATGTGGGAAGCCATAGATGTTTAATGACTGTATCGTTCACTTAATAACTGCAGTGACTCTATGTCAAAAAAAAAGGTCGTAAAATGAGGCGTGCTTAAAAGCTGCCTCGCTTAGCCAAGGAAATTTTGGGCTCAATTGTGATTGTAAGTTGAGGACTCCCTCTACTGGATGGGTTGGGAAAGGCATATCCTGGTTCAGTGAAGAGGAAAGGATTCACACTGGGATGATAAAAACAATCTTATCTTGGCTTCCTGATCTCCCTACCCCAACTTCTTGCATCAGAGTGTTCCCATCCTATCCAGAAGGCGTTCCTTTTCTCCGCAGGTGGCTGTGGATTCTGGGCATCTCCCTTTCCCATTTCACCTTTGAGGAAGTGCCCAGGCAGGTTGCTGAGCTGGAGAAGGTAGAAGAACAGCCTCCATCCAAACTCTTAAGAAACATTGCCTGCAGGACATCTACACATGGGAACCTGGAAACACGCCTTCGCCACTGCATGAGCATGAAAAGACTTTGCCCGGAGCAAAAGGGAAAAATGAGAAGTGTCTTAACATTAATACTTCCACGTTGAGTCTACAGGATGCATTCGGGCACGTGCCTTCAACATGGTATCTGGTCTGGAGAAGCTGGACTGGCACCAAAACTGGCTTGACACAAAGGAGAGCAACCTGATCATTAGCCACTTCCAGCTCTTTGCGGCTCGTGTCTGGCAATTAATTCCCAGAGGATGGATGTTCCTGATTCAACTCCCATGGAAAAAGGAGACAGAGAGAGGGGGATAGGGGGAAGAATCCACA
Organism: Notechis scutatus; assembly: GCF_049901735.1. Taxonomy (NCBI): domain Eukaryota; kingdom Metazoa; phylum Chordata; class Lepidosauria; order Squamata; family Elapidae; genus Notechis; species Notechis scutatus. Next base: position 110,046,256 of record NC_142025.1, on the reverse strand, counting down.
TTACAAGTAGATCTTGACTTACGACCACAATTGAGCCCAAAATATCCATTGCTAAGCAAGACAAGGGACAAGTGAGCTTTACTCCATTTTACCTGCTACCATTGTGAATCGCTACAGTTGTTAAGTGAATCACTGCAATTGTTAAGTAAGTAACAACAGATAACCAGAGTTGGAAGGGACCTTGTAGGTCATCTAGTCAACCCCTCCGCCCAAGCAGGAGACCCTACACCATTTCTGACAAATGGCAGTCCAATCTCTTCTTGAAGGTCTCAAGTGATGAAGCTCCCACAACTTCCGAGGACAAGTTGTTTCATTAGTTGATTGTTCTTCAGTAATTTCAGTTGTTAAGTGAAACTGGCTTCCTCATTCATTTTGCTTGTCAGAAGGTCGCAAAAAGGGGATCTCTTGATCCCCTGGGATACTGCCACCGTCATAAATATGAACCAAGCGTCTAACTTTTGATCACGTGACGTAGGGATGCTGAAACAATTGTAAGTGTAAAAAATGGCCAGAAGTCACTTTTTGGAGTGCTGTTGCAACTTTGAATGGTCACTAAATGAACGGTTGTAAGTCAAGGACTACTTGCATTTTGCTCAGCAGCAGAAAAACAGAGAGGGAAGAGAGAATTCAGCACCAGGGCTGACCTCTCTATAGATTTACTACAAGTGTGTGTGGACATTTTTGAGATACTTCACACATGGATTAAAGAACTGGAATTTCCAATAAAGCCACAGCAATGGTGTTGATGATTAAAAATTGAAAATTATAACTGCAGGTTTGAGATGAAGATGGATTCATCCAAAAATTGTATTTAGGACGTGTAGGATTCCCCAAAGAATTTGTTTAAAATGATGGACATCAGATCCCTGACCCGTATTATATGATCCTGTGATCACATTGGGTTTTTTTGGAGTTAATATATTAATGTATTAACTATATTAATCTTAATTAATTATTATTTTATTGATATTACTATATGCTAATTTTATATGATAAAATAAAATATGTAATTAATATTAATTATATTAAATAATATATTAAGCTGGACCATTTGAGTCTTAGCAATATATATATATATATATATATATATATATATATATATATATATATATAGTCATTCAGCTTTGTTAGGGTATTTTCCCATGTCATTGTAGTTGTGCTTTTAAAGTTGTATCACGTTTCAGCAGAATCTCATCTGCCATCATCAGGCTTCTGTATAGTGTTCATCTGAGACACTATACAAAAGCACAACTACAATGACTGGGAAAATGCTACAATGTACGAACAAAGCTGAATGCCATACATGTAAGTACCTGCGAAAGAATATATATATATATATATATATATATATATATATATATATATATATATATATATATATATATATATATATACACACACACACACACACACACATATACATATACATATGTTGTGTTAGTGTGTGTATATGTATGTGTATGTGTGTGTGTGTGTGTATAATTGTCAAGGAATTGCGTAGCAGCTGTCCAGAGGAAGACACACTAGCACAAACTTGTAATCTATATGTGTGTGTGATATATATATTCTTCCTCATTAGTCCTCACTAGTCACTTCCTCACTAGTCACTTCCTCACTAGTCCAACACATGAAAGCCACAGGTCATAGCATCAACTTCAATGGCACCAAAACCCTAGCCACAAAAGAAAACCCCAGCTACAGAATTATCAGAGAAGCCATAGAGATTGAAAAAAGACCTGAAAGCATGAATAGAAGAGATGATTCCACCAGACTGTCAATTATTTGGAAGCCTGCACTCACTAACAAAAAAAATCTCCACACCACTAGCCAGGCAAACACCTGGGCACAAACAGATCCCCCGATACCTCCAGCTCAAACACACCCCAACCAGGCGCCCTAGCTTCTCAACAAATGATAGCCGTCCATTTACTCGGAGCCAAGCTGCACTAAAAGCCTCCAATACAGGAACACAATGTTGCCAGCCAATCAAGACACAAAAAGCCACAAAACAGACAGAAGATATTAGAAACACCAATCAAGCAGAACACAGCAAACTCCAAGACCAATAAACACAGACCAAGACTCCCAACCAATCAGGATGAAGAAAAAACCATTCTGGCACAGCAGTAGGCTAGCCCCAAATTTAAAACTGAAACAACTGTAGAAGTCTGACTCATAGACGAACACAATACAGAAGCCTGATGATGGCAGATGAGATTCTGCTGAAACGTTGCTACAACTTTAAAAGTATATAAATATGTATGTATGTGTGTGTGTGTGTGTGTGTGTGTGCGTGTGTGTGTGTGTATATATATATATATATATATATATATATATATATATATATATGTGTGTGTGTGTGTGTGTGTGTGTGTGTGTGTGAAAAAAGGGAAACACCCTCTTTATACTTATGGCAACCAATCGCAGTATAGATTACCTCATACATGACTCAGCACTCTTTAACTAATCAACTACAACTGTGTGTTCTGACCTATTGCACACTTTATTGTTCCAGCTACTAAAATCAATACACACACATATACACATATCTGCACACACACGCACATAAATATACATATACATGTATGTCGATATGGAGAGAGAGAGAGAAAAAGAGAGGGAGGGAGAGAGCGAGCGCTGTGGTGGTACAATGGTTAGAGTGCAGTAGTGCAGACTACTTCTGCTGACTGTCAGCTGTCAGCAATTTGGCAGTTCAAATCCCACCAGGCTCAAGGTTGACTCAGCTCCCCATCTTTCCAAGGTAGGTAAAATAAGGACCCAAAATTGTTGGGGGCAATAGGCTGACTCTGTAAACCACTTAGAGATGGCTGTAAAGCACTGTGAAGCAACATATAAGTGAGTGCTATTGCTATACACACATACATACATTACTGAACTCTGGGTACGACACCCCCTTTTTTAATGTGACAGAAGGGAGAGAGAATTTAACCCCTGATTTTGAGCATGTTGGTATCAACTACTTTTATTGCAATATCAAGACAGTGAAAGGCAATGTTGTTTTCATCCTGAGTCTGCCAGGAAGCATGGCTTCAGCCATGCACTCAAAACCCAAGTACAGATAGTCCTCAACTTATGACTGATCGCATAGTGTCAGACCCCCAAATTGGGACTTATGATCTGGATTTGAAGTCCCATGGTCATGTGACCACATTTTTAGTACTCAGCAACTAGTTTGCACTTACAGCCATCTGCGACATCCTGACAATATGACAATTTACAATGTTTTTGCCAAAAATCAGTATTTACTTTGGCAAAAACTGTCCCATGGGGAACAATCAGTTCACTCAATAATCGCAGCATTCACTTAACAACTGCAGAAAAAAAGGTCATAAAAATTGGATATGGTCTCGTGCTGATCTGAGCATTATTGATTTAATATTTATGACAATATTTTATTCATATAAATAAGCAGTGTTTTCACACACACATGCAAACACACACACACACCCAAGTGCAAAAAATTCTAGTGAAATTTATTTCTCAAATTTTTAAAAAACATCTGTCTCCCTCAAGGAGGGAGTTGTTGTGGTCCCTAGGCAGCCTGCAGAGACGGGAGCACAGTTGGACAATGAGGAGGAGCATGGGCCAGTCCGGGAATCTGGGGAGGATTCGGACGAGGGTCCTGTGTCTGATGCAGAGATGGGGCCAGGGACATCTGGGAGTTATGTGCTGACTCCGGAGCCTCCAGAATCTGACAGCAGTGTGACAGAGGAACAAGAGGAGCCTGTTCCCAGTGAGCGCAGAGCTGCCAGAAGGCAAGAACAATTAAGACAAAAGGGGTGACTCGGAAGTAAGACTTGGAGATGATTGGCCCTCCCATAAAACATAAAGGAGGAGCAAAAGGACAGGAATCTTTGCAGGAAGCAACTTTGTTCATACTGGTTGGTTTGAAACCTGAAGCTCGGTGTTGAATTTGTTCCATTTTGGCCTCATGTAACTAATTGGACATTTAGTCATTGGTAGCATTTCAAGGAAGATAAAGGTGCATGTTTATCAGACTTATCCTGAAGGGCTTTGGCAGACTTCCATGGGACTATTTACAAACTGTTTCAGACTCATTACGTGCAGTGGTGGGATTCAATTTTTGTTGCTACCGGTTCTGTGGGCGTGGCTTGCTGGGCGTAGCAGGGGAAGGATACTGTAAAATCTCCAGTCAGAGGTGGTATTTGCTGATTCTCCGAACTACTCAAAATTTCCTCTACCGGTTCTCCAGAACTGGTCAGAACCTGGTGAATACCTCTGCATCACGGGCTATGAATGACTAAAATTCACAGCCATTGAAATAAAGAAAAAATGGGTTTGGGGACTAACGTGTGTTTTTTAGTGTCTCCATAAGCCTTGGTCAGAACAGGAGTGTTACAAATAAAATATTAGAAACATAAAAAGTTAAAAAGAGGAGAAAATAAATTACAGGTAGTCCTCGACTTTACAATAGTTCGTTTAGTGACCATTCGAAGTTACAATGACACTGAAAAAAGATACTTTTTCACATGACCAGTGTGGCATCTCCATGGTCATGTGACAGATATTTAGAGCTTGGCAACTGACTCATATTTATGACAGTTGTAATATCCCAGGGGTCGTGCAATGATCTTTTATGAACGTTTGACAGGCAAAGTCAATGGGTAAGCCAGATTCACTTACCAGTTAATTTAACAATTGCAGTGATTCACTTAACAGCTATGGCAAGAAAGGTCATAAAATGGGGCAAAACATACTTAACAAAGGTCTCACTTAATAACAGATTTTTTTTGGCTCAGTTGTAAGTTCACAATTACCTGTCTAATAAATAACAATAGTTAAAAATTATTCAATTAAAAATTGAGTTAAAAGAAAAATAGCAGCAGAGCTAGGCATTTCCTAAAGGCAACGCCACACACACACAAAAAATTCCCCCTAAAAAGTCAACTTCAACTTACAACCACAATTGGGACCAGCATTTCCATATGACCACGTTTGCCACAGTTTTAAGGAATGCCTGCAGTTGTTAAGTGCATCATAGCAATAGCAATAGCACTTAGACTTAGATACCGCTTTATAGTGCTTTACAGCCCTCTCTAAGCGGTTTACAGAGTCAGCATTTTGCCCCCAACAATCTGGGTCCTCATTTTACCCACCTCAGAAGGATGGAAGGCTGAGTTAATCTTGAGCCTGGTGGGATTTGAACTGCCAAATTGTAGGCAGCTGACTGCAGAAGTAGCTTCTACATGCCATCATTAAGCAAATCTATTTGGCTAGCTATCATCCTTCCCTCCATCCATCGAGGCAAACATATACTCTCCTATTTTTCCCCACAACAGCCCTGTGAGGTGGGTTGAGCAAGAGAGACAGGCTGGCTCAGTCACCCAGCCAGCTTTCATGTCCAAGGGGAGGCCTAGAATTCATCATTTCCTGGTTTCTTGACCTGTATAATGTGTTGGTTAAAAGGAGAAAACTTCAGCCTTGATGTACAATTAGATTTCTGTCCTTGTTTATTTGTTTGGTTGATCCTCAAATTCATGACCCTACGGGCATTAGTTCATCAGGAGTGCTTGTCAAGTTTGTGCTTGCCTGAATTCTTTGTGCTATTAGAGATGGTATCTAGTCAGTATGTCAGCCTCATTTTGATTGAGGTCTCCAATGATTTCCAATTTTTTACCCAAATATTCAAGGTTCAGCTTTTCTCGGTGCTTTTTTTGGTAAATTAACCTGATTTCACGTCATATTTTATTGGGAGATATATTCTTCTTGCAACCCAAAGTATTTTCAACCAAATTTCTCTCCCCCCACCCCAAAGCAACATTTTCTTTGAAAGCTCCTTGGTGCTCTCTGAGCTTGGTTATTTTCTTGCAGACATTTCATTACCCAACTTGGTAATATCATCAGTGCTAAACGGGAGTTGGGTTTGTTTTATCTATATGTACAAGTGGTTTGCCTTGCCAATGTTGGTAGTGTGTGCTTTTCTCTTTGGTAATTCCTTTATTCGGGAACTACTTAATTAGGATGCTAACTATTTTAGCTGTAGGATCCTTGGTGCTCTCTGAACTTGGCTGTTTTCTTGCAGACGTTTCATTACCCAACTAGGTAACATCACCAGTACATCGATGATGATATTTACCTAGTTTGGTCATGAAACCTCTGCAAGAAAACCACCAAGCTCAGAGAGCATTAAATAATCTCTTCTCTCAGAACATCTTCTTTCTTCAGCTTT